>NW_006399906.1:1228061-1230700 GCF_000299155.1 Elephantulus edwardii | reverse complement strand
ATGATACCCTTGATATCCTCCCACAACTCATCTGGCCTTCGCTCATTAGTGTTCAAAGCCTCAAACCTGTTCCTGAGATGGTTCTGAAATTCAGGTGGAATAGACTCAAAGTCATATTTTGGTTGCCTTGGATTTGGTTTAATTTTCCTCAGCTTCAACTTGAATCTGCATATGAGTAGTTGTAATGGATATAATATTGGTGGCATATTAATAAGAAACTGCCTTGTAAACCCAAAGGCATACTGTTTGAACCCACCAGTTGTTCTGTGGGAAAAGGATGGGCAGTCACCTTCTGAGCAATTTATTGTTTCTGAAAACTCTCTGGAGGGTCCGCAATGAACAGCAGAACAACAGCAACCATATTGTGGAACACAGCTATTTATATTAAATTGGCACTAAGCATTCATTTCCATCTCTCTTTTTTCTCAAATTACATTGAAGTTAGAGTTCTGCAAGATAATTTGGTCCCCACAATGAAAAGATATAGAAGTTAGGAGTAAGAAGGAGCCTTCTTCTTCATTGTGAGCTGCCAGCTTGCAAGTGTTTGGAATACTCCACATTCCTTTGCCTCATTATCCTCTTTGTCATTGTCTGGAGGCAGTTGCCCAGATGTGACAGCCAATGTCTAGTCATCAGCTTGGTGAGAACTGAAGCCTGTTGTAAGATTCAAACAGTGGAAGCAATAGCAACTTCCTGACCTCTGGATCACAGTGATGTGCCCTTGAAATAAGAATCCAGTAACAGGTCCCAGCCTTCTGTTTCTTAATCTGTCTAACAATTGTGTTAGTATGAAACATTACTGTTTTAGATAACATTCTAGCTGAAATTCCTAGAGTAGTTTGTTTCCTGCATTGAATCTTTGCAATAAGGATGCTATGTGGTGTCAAGAATAATTAAGAATCACTGGCAATAAGGGATGCAAATCAAAATTGCAATGGGAAACTGTCTCACTCCAGGAGCAGTGGCAAAGTTTCACAGGCCAGCAAGTCATAAATGTTGGAGAGGATGTGGTGAGATAGGAACTCTTATACATTGTTGGTTGGATTGTACGATGGTACAACCACTCTGGAAGGCAGTTTGGCTGTTCCTCAAAAAGCTGAACATGGAAATTCCATATGACCCAACCAGTCTATTGCTTAGAATATACCCCAAGAAAATAAGAACTGAGGCTCATATAGAAACTTGTATACCAAGGTTCATAGCAGCATTACTAACCATTGTAAGAACATGGAAACAGACCAAATGTCCAATCACAAATGAATGGATTGAGAAGTTGTGGTACATTCAGACAATGGAATACTATGCAGCATGCAAAAGCAATCATTTTGTAAATTAGTACCTAACTTGGGAGAGACTGGAAAGCAATATGCTAAGTGAACTAACTCAGTCTCACAAGGATAAATACTTTGTAAAACCATTATTGTAGAATGAGTATAAGAATCCAAGGTGAGGGGGGACGATAGAAATAGAGAGGTGAGGTCGGGGAGATAGGGTTTTAATCATAGGGTTGCACAATTAGATGGGTGGGTGGGGTGAAGGAAATGGAAAGGATTTTTTGTGAAAAACACTGTATTCAAACTTTGTAAACAAAAGAGTAATAAAACAATTTAAAATTAAAAAGAAGAATAATTAAGAAAATCTCTGAGCAGTCCCCTCCGGATGATTTACAGCCTACTGGAGGATCAGCTATGAGTTGTTTCCAAATCAGTGGTAATTAGGGATGCTTTAGACATATTGTTAAGGGGCTAGTGTTTGGAAAAAAGACATGCTTGGAAAAGCAGAGGATCAGCAAAGACAATGCAGACCCTCCACAAGATGAATTAGTACAGTAACTACACAGTGAGTTTAGATCTAGTGGAAATTGGAGGATAATGCAGGATTGGGCAACAATCTGTTGTGCATAGTGTTACCATAGTCAAAATTAACTTGATAGACAGTAACAACATATGAGGAGGTAAATAACCCTGTTGGTACAGCACATAATGTGTTGGGCTAAAGAGTAAATAGCTCTACAATGGAAAAACAGAGGCAGTCTCCACCTATTAATATTTACAGTATCAGAAACCTGGTTGGAGGGTCATAACAAGTCAGAATTCACTAGAGAACCATGAGCATTCGGTCACTGTTTTATTCGGTTGTACATGGGATCACAACAACATATATACAGGCAATCAGGAACAGTGTTTAAATAATCATCTACTAACCCTTTAGGGTCACTATTAGTTAGAGTCAATTCAATGGCAATAGAGATTATGCTTTATTTGTGTGAAAATAAGTAATTATACACACATAAACATATAAATTCTTTATGCATAATAAAATTCAAGAAGGCTATACCATGGCATCAATAATTGGTTTTGGGGAAGGCAAAAGCGTGGTCTGAGAGAGTAGATTTATATATCAACTCTACATCTCATCTATTCATTTCTTTACCATGCTCCTAAAAACTAACCCACTCCCCATTTTTTTTCCATTGAAAGGAAAGATAGCAAATTTTGTAGCAATTTGGAAAATGAAAAATTGCAACCATTATTCTACCAACCTGTTTTTCTTCTGTATTGTTGTTGTTGTTATGTGCCGTCGAGTCGTTTCCGACTCATAGTGACCCTATGCACAACAGCCCTAAACCCTGCTCTATC
>NW_006399906.1:1224999-1227178 GCF_000299155.1 Elephantulus edwardii | reverse complement strand
ATTAGCACAATCAATTGTTTTAGGATTCCCATTCTTCTCAGAGTCAGCCATAGTTTGTTGTGACCCACACAATCAAAAACCTTTTCATAGTCAAAAAAACATAGATAGACTTTCCTCTGTGGTATTCTCTGCTTTCAGATAAGATCCATGTAACATTAGCTATAATATCCCTAGTACTGTGGCCTCCTCTAAACCCAAGCTGCACATCTGGCAGTTTTCTTTAGAAGTGTTGCTTCAGTCATTTTTTATCATTTTCAGCAGAATATTGCTTGCATGTGATAGTAATGATATTGTTTGATAATTTCTGCACTCTGTCGGGTCACCTTTCTTTGGACTGGGAACAAATAACAATCATGTAAGTATAATTAAATGTTCTGGAATTTACATTATTCTCAATATTAACCATAGTTTATTATGATTCACATAAATTAAGATACATTTTTGTTGTTGTTGATTGCTGGCTAATTTAGCATGTCTTATAGTGGCCCTATGAACAAAAGACCTGAAGTCTTTCTATAACTATTGTTATTTCTCAAAGTTTATAGAGTTTCCAGAGACATGTCATTTAGAAAGTGGATGCCACTCCTGTTCCAATAAGATAAACTAGGAAGACAGAATCACTGTACCAGAAAAAAATTGATTGACACTGAAGAATTTCAAGATGTACCATATGAACAGGAGACAACGGTAATGAAGCTGGAAGTGGAAGCTGCATTGAAGGCATTGGCAAAAAGTAAAGCCTCAGGAATCAGTGAGATATCAATTGAATTGTTTCAATTAAACAGCGCATTCTTGGTTGTGCTCACCAGTCTATACCAGGAAATTTGGAGGACAGCTATCTGGCCAATGGATTGGAAGAGGTCCATATTTGTTCCCATTCCCAAGAAAGGTGACCTAACTGAATGTGCAACTATCAAACAATATCATTAATATCACATGCAAGCAAAATACTGCTGGATATCATTAAAAAATGCCTAGAACAGTACATAGATACATAGAGAAGAGCCAGAATTTCAAGGAGGATTTAGAAGAGGTCATGGCCCCAGAGACTTTATTGGTTATGTCAGATGGATCCTGGATGAAAGTAGAGAATACCAGAAGAATGTCTATTTGTGCTTTATTGACAATGTAAAGGCTTTTGACTGTATGGATCATAACAAGTTGTGGCTGACATTGAGAAAATGGGAATTCCAGAATCCCAGAGCACTTAATTGTACTCATTTGAAATCTATACCTGAACCAGAAGGCTGTTGTGTGAACAGAGCAGGGGAACACTACATGGTTTAAAATTCACAAGGGAGTGTGTCAGGGTTGTATTCTTTCTCCATACCTATTTAATCTGTATTCTAAGCAAATTATTCAAGAAGTTGGACTCTATGAAAAGGAGTATGCCATCAGGATTGGAAGAAGACTCATCAATAACCTGCATTATGCAGATGACACAACCTTGCTTGCTGAAAATAAGAAGGATTTGAAGCACTTGTTTCAGAAGATCAAGGAATGCAGCCTTAGGTACGGATTGCCTCTCAATGCCAAGAAAACAAAGATTCTTACCACTGGACCAATAGACAACATCATGACCAATGAAGAAGAGATTGAAACTGTCAACAGCTTCATCTTGCTTGGATCCACAATTAGCACCCTTAATACTAGCAGTCAGGAAATCAGGGGATGTATTTCACTGGGAAAATCTGCAGTTAGGGACATCTCCAAAATATTGAGGAGTAGTAATGAAATTTGAGGACAAAGGTGCATCTGATTAAGGCCGTAGTCTTTCTGATCGCTTGCTATGCATCTGAGAACTGGACAGTGAATAAGGATGACAGAAAAATTGCTGCCTTGGAGCTGTGGTGCTGGAGAAGAGCGTTGAGCATCCCATAGATGGCCAGACAAGCAAACAAATATGGGTGTCGTGATAGGGTGCAGCCAGAATGCTCTTTGGATGCAAGAATGATGTGGCTTTGTCTCACATACTTTGGGCATGTTTCTATAGGAGGGACTATTCCTTGGAGCAGGACAAGATACTAGAAGGGTGGAGGGTTAGCGAAGGAGAGGAAGACCCTTGACCAGGCGCATTGATGTAGTGACTGCCTCAATGGGCTCCAATGTACTGGGAAGTGTCAGGATGATGCAGGATATAACAGGGTTCAGATCTTTTGTTCATAGGGTCGCTATGAGT
>NW_006399906.1:1196538-1224411 GCF_000299155.1 Elephantulus edwardii | reverse complement strand
TTTCAAGAAGAGTGAATTGAGGGGAAGGGAGTTGGTAAACTTTCATTAAAATTAATACATTTTTTAAAAAAGTAATTTTTAAATAAAAAGGAAATATTAAAGAAACAAGCCAGAAAAAAAGTAGGAATAATTTTACATCTCCTTATAAATAACTATCAAATTGCTTGGTTTGCATATTTGTTAAACAAAGCGTTTAACATTTCCACACAATAGAATCTACATTCAGAAAGGAAACAAACACTATTGTGTTGAAACAGAAGAAGGGAGTATAGCCTCAAACACAGAAAAGGCCAAGGACTTGGGAAGAAAGAAACTGAAGTAAATGAAGGATTTTAAATTTATTCTGATGAGAATGAAAGTTTTGCCACTATTAGGCCAAAAATACATCAAACAGTCCTTTACAGAAATAGGCATCTCTGCTTACCTCTACCTGGGAAAATGTGACTGTCCTCAGATTAAAGATATCACCTTAAGTGTTGGACAAGCCATGAAAATATGATCATAAACATGAAAAGAGTTTATTTATTAGATGTTATACTAACTAAATTGAATCTTTGAAGTATCAATTTATAGCTGTCATGTTGGTCTTCAGAGAGAAAGTAAGTAATGAGTACCCTTTAGCTCATTAAATAGGGATCAAAATATGTTCTTTTTTAATGTTCTGTCTTTGATTAGAGACTTAAATGGAGAGAATGTTGACAGTAAATATAAACCAACCTCTTTCTGTTAGCACCATAATGCATTTCCTTCAGAAGCTAGAAACATCAAAAATAAGATTGATCCTCTATAGTCAGTAATCTGTAAGCCAATGAGTCATCAACAATTTTCTTGTCACTTTTGAAAAATAACATAGAAAGATGGAAAATTCTTTGTCAACTTGTTTGAATGACAGATCCTGCACTCCTGTGTTCCCTTCTCTTAACAGAGAAATAATGGGAAAGAAGAGCAGGGATTGATTTCTAACATCTTTGTATTGCTTTATGAAGAAACGTATTCCACTGATTTGTATTCTCTCTGTTTACATAGGACTGCCATCTTTTGGTATTCAATTGGCCTTCCACATGGGGCCCTTGGTCAACAGCAAGAGTAGGACAGACCAGGCATTCTTCCTTCAGTTACACCAATGGCAATAGCAGCCATAGCAGAAGCAGATGACCAGAGAGATCTGACATGAGACAGAGCTGGCTGCTACACCTCCACTAGAGATAAGCTAAGAGCCTTTGTCCAAGTTTGTTGAACAATTTGGGGGGATGAGGGAGAGCCAATATTGGCAGGACTAAGGCTCAAGGCTGAGGTGCCTGTGTGCATATTTCAATGCCATCCTGACTGTAATCTGCTACTAATCTGGGTTATAACATTTTTATTAACCTAACATGGTTCTCTCTGGTCTGTGAGCTCTCATGTTGGATTTTGAACCCAGTAAAGCAGTAAAATTGGTGTTGAAATGAGTAGAAAGAAGTATGAGAGCATTAGAGACATGTCTACCTCATAGGAATTGGTTATGTGTTATTGATACTGTTGACAGGAACAGTTGCTCCCCATTGTGAATTAAGTAAAGGTCAGACATGGCCTTCCACATGTGGCCCTTGGTCTTTTCACATTTGACTTTAGAAGCCAGATTCAATGCAATAGCTCCAGACTCATGGAACGGTTTGATTTTGTAAGTCTAAATAGTTAGGGGCTTGGGAATTAAAGCTAAAATGATTACTTTGCTTATATTAAAATGCAGCGGAAAGTTGAGACAACAGCATAGGCCCCAGGTCATATGCACACTGTGGGAAAATGGCCTAAGGGTGAAGCATGAAGTTGAAACTCTTAAATCCCTGAAAGATTTATGTGTCAAGGCGTTTGTTTATTTAACTTTATGAATATTGCTGTTTCAGGGGTATTATTGTTCTTCATATAGTAATGTTAAGATATATTGTATAAAGAAAGGTTTTTCTTTGTTAAATCTTAAAATGTATGATATAAATAATTACCAGATAACTTGAATCATGAAAGCTTGCAAGTCTTCCCTGAGGTATGCGGCAATGAAGAGACGCTGAGTTTGGATATGTTCCATCAGCACTGTTGACCTAGCACGTACAGACAGCCAGATAAGCACAAAATGTTGCTGGCTTTGAGAAGCAGGGAGTCATGAGGATCTCCATCTTGTTGATTTGGCTCACGTGGGGTACAAGACTGATCGAAGGGACAAGTCAGTCTGGAACAAAGAAAGAAGTATGGATTCCTGAGTTTGAAGCTGATGTCCATTTGCACCTTACCATGGATGATTTGAGATGAGCTGACCAGAATCCAAGAAGATGTCCTATGATGTGAGCTAGTGTTGATTGCTGCAGTCTGGCGTATTGTTCTTACTGGACCTTGCTTATAGATGTAAATGCTAAATGTTCTAACTGGAACAGAAGATTTTTCTGAGACAGGAACATACTTTTTCTTCAGAGTACCAGGCTGCTTGCTCCTTGGAGGCAAGGATTCTGAGACTTCGTCTGACATACTTTGGTCATGTTGCAAGGAGAGACTGGTCCTTGGAGAAGAACATCATGCTTGGGAAGGTGGAGGGCAGGCGCAGGAGGGGAAGGCCCTCTGGGAGGTAGATTAATTCGGTGACTGGGGCAATCAGGATGAGTGTGTCGGAGACAATGAGATTGGCACAGGACAGAACAGAGTGTAGAGCTGTTGTATGAATCACAAGCAACTTGACGCACATAACAACAACAACAACATAGGTTTGAAAGGAAAAAGTAAGTTATGAATTGGTTATTTAAATGGTTTTTGATTTGTATGCAGAATAGATCATCCGAGATGCTGGGCTGTATGAAGAAGAATGTGGCATCAGGATTGGTGGAAGAGTCATTGACAACCTGCATTATGCAGATGACACAACCCTGCTTGCTAAAAGTGAGGAGGACCTGAAGCACTTGCTGCAGAAGGTCAAGGACTGCAACCTCCTATATGGATTGAAGCTCAACATCAAGAAAGCAAAGATTCTCACCACTGGGCCAATTGGCAGCATCGGTATGTATGGTGAAGAGATTGAGATAGTTAACAGTTTTAGTTTGCTTGGCTCCACAATCAACACTCTTGGTAACAGCTGCCAGGAAATCAAGAGACGAATTGCATTGGGAAATTCAGCTGTGAGGGACCTGTCAAGAGTACTGGAGAGCAACAGTGTCAGGCTGGAGACTAATTGCGCCTGAACCGAGCTATAGTCTTCGCAATTACATGCTATGCATCAGAGAGTTGGACAGTGAATAGAGTTGATAGAGAGAGGATTGATGCCTTTGAGCTGTGGTGCTGGAGAAGAGTGTCAAATATACCATGGACTGCTAGGAGAACAAACAGGTTTGTCCTGGCGAAGGTGAAGCCAGAATGCTCCTTGGAGTCAAAGATTCTGAAGCTTCATCTGACATACTTTGGGCATGTTGCAAGGAGGGACTGGTCCTTGAAGAGGGACATCATGTTTGGTAGAGTGGAGGGGCGGCGAAGGAGAGGAAGACCTTTGATGAGATGGATTGATTCTGTGACTGGAGCAGTGGGAATACGTGCGTTTGAGATGGCTAGTTTGGCCCAGAATACAACAGCGTTTAGAGCTCTTGTACATAGCGTCGCTATGAGTCGCAAACGACTCGATGGCACATAACAACAACAACATCTAAAATGGGGGAGATTAAGGCATGATGCATGAAGATGATGGTTTGCATGCTTTCATGAATACAGTTCCTATTATGATTGTCAGGGGAAATCTGGTTCTTCAAATGTGAGAGTGATAGCTAGGAAAGCCAGGGGGTGATTTCTGGGTGTCTAAGGTTTATCATTCAAAACTTCTTTCCTGACCAATCATCAGCTGTTCATTTTGTGTTGAAGTTTTTATTGTATTAAGGAGAGAGGATTAAGATGGAATACAAGCCCCACCCTACTAGAGGCTTATATAAGCTCATGGCACCTCAGTGCTAGCTCTCTCTCTCTCTGGGACATTCACTTTCCTGGGACACAGCATCCTGCTGTGTCACAACTGAGCATACACAGGATCTTAAATAATTGCTCACCAGTTTCTATAAAACTATCTGCAGTCATGTGAGGTAATTCCCCTGATGGGTCTGAATCTTCCAGCAAACCAGGCTCCAGTGGAATTTTCAGAGTCTCTTCTGACATCCATTTGGTATTTTCTTTTTCCTCTGTCTTTGTAACAATTTTTGCTTACTTCATGGATGATAGCTTTGATGTCATCCCACAATTCATCTGGTCTTTGATAATTTTTTTTCTGTTAATGTTTTCTAATAACTACCTTAAAATGCTACCCCCCCCTTCCTTTTGATCATGGTATCAGAGGTTTGGATTGATTTGATGGTATCAGCCAACTCCACTCCTTTCCTATCTGCTTATTATGGGTTGATTATTATCTAAATAGTTATGATCATGTTGTCATTATTGTTGCTGTATTTCATCAAGTGGGAACTAACAGCTGATCCCTAGCAGGTTTTCAGACTTAGTTATTTGCAAGAGAGAGATTGCCCATCTTTCTCTTACAGAGAAGTTTGTGAATTCAAATTGTTCGCCTTTGGATAGGCAGCACAACTCCTCATCTCTAAGCCATCAGAACATAATAACTTCTCTCAGTTTATATAATCACCTTCCCTACTGAGTGCCATTGTGGAAACAAACCTCCCCAGAGGGTAGCCTCTTGATACATGGATATTCATTTTCATGTGGATAAGTTTCCCAAAAATAATAAAGTCTTTCAGCTTAATTCTTGGTCAGTTTTTTGGTCTTTCTGCAAAGCTGAGAGACTTTCCCCACTGGATTTGGACCCAAACAATCATTAATAGATAATCAAAGGCTGCCATTTCCCCCTCTTTCCCACTCTTATTAATCAATATTAATCAACTGTAGACTGTATATATTTGCCTATTCCACATCAATCCACTCTTATTGCCACCACATTGGAACAAACTCACAGCTGATCCTCTAGCAGGTTTTCTAAAGGCTATAAATTGAGCAAAAGGTAGATGTGAACTATCAAAGTCTTTGGGTTTGAAGCACAACTCGCTGTGACTGTATCTCCAGATCTCCCTACTTCGTTCAAATTAATGTTTTCAAATTTCATTCATGTTTTAATATGTTTTAGGACTTCATTTCTCTTCATAACAGTAATATTTCATTGTATGTATACACTGTATTTTGTTTGTTAAGTCATCCATTGATAAGACATTTTGCTTGTTTCACATTGTCACTGTTAGAAATAATAGTGCAATGAACATACAAATTTGTGTTACAACTCTGTGTGTGTGTGTGTGTGTGTGTGTGTGTGTGTGTGTGTTACAACTTTCAATCCTTTGGTTATATAGCGTAGCTTGGAATTGCTGGCTCATCAAATTATTTCATAAAGTTGGTTATCCTAAGAAAGGATTTGGCAGTGAAGTGAATGATTTATGATCTTGTCCATTACTTGGTTGTCATTAAACATCACTAATTACTATAGCAATAAGCTTCAACATGGTGAAGACTGAGAGGATGGTACAAGATAAGACAAAGTTTCAATCCATTGTTTATATGGTTGCTATGAATCAGAGTCGACTCAAAATCATCTAACAAAATCAAAACCAACAGTGGTGCTATGTGCAAGCCTTTATGTCAAAGCTGTTTATTTTGCATCTTGGATTAAAAATTTCTTTATAGATATATGTATTTCCATACCTCCTCTTATAATTGGAAAACTGCCTTTTGTCGCACATAATAATAGAGTCTACACTTAAGGATAGAATTACACTTTAATAATAGAATAATAATAAGAAGAAGAATATAAATGAATGACACAGTATTCACATTACAATGGAGAATTCCCTTAATTCAGATATTCTTGCCTTTCAAATGAAGTGAATAAAATGATGAAATATTAATTTCTCTTTCTAGAACCACACAATGTAATAAATTGTTAAGTGTTTAGCAGACAAGCCCATGGTGCTTCAGCACTGATAATTTTATCATCAGAGTTATCTATTAATTTAAGGACCATCAGTAGAGACATGTTAATTTTTTCAAGCTATAAAATGAAATTATGGTTGCTTTATGGTAATGGTCTTTTGTTATATTTAAGCTATTATATATCTCTTTAAGTTTGTAGTTGCTGTTATGTGCCATTGAGTTGCCTGCAACTCATAGTGACCCTATGTTTAATAGGTGTGGACACTGCCCTATCCTGAGCCAGTCTCACTGACTCTGACACACATACACCAATTTATCCCAGTTACTGCATCAATCCATTGCATCCAGGGTCTTCCTCAACTGTACTTTCCCTCCACCCCTCCAAGCATAATGTCTTTCTCCAAGGGCTGGTCCCTCTTGGCCATGTGTCCAAAGTATGTGATACAGAGCTTCAAAAACCTTGCCTCCAAGGACAAATTTGGTTTCACCCTCTCCAAGACAGACCTGTTTGTTCTCATGGTAGTCCATGGTGTGTTCAATACTCTTCTCCAACACTATAACTCAAAAGGAGCAATTCTTCTTCTGTCATCTTTTGTCATTGTCCAGGTTTCTAATGCACAGCCAGTAATTGCAAAGGCTATGGGCTGGATCAGGTGTACCTTTGTCCCTAGACTGACATTATTACTCTTCAGTACTTTGGAGAGGTCCCTAAGAGTAGACTTCCGCAATGCAATTTTTCTTCTGATTTCCTGACTGCTGGTGCCAAGAGTGTTAATTGTGGAGCTGAGCCAGCTGAAATTGTTAACAACCTCACTATCTTCTCCATCTGTCATAGTGCTGCCAGTTGGCCATGTGGTGACAATCTTTGTCTCCTTGATGGTGACCTTCAATCTATATTAAAGACTACATTTCTTAACTTTCTGCAGAAGTACTTCAAGTCTTCCTCAGTTTCAGCAAGGTGGTGTCCTCTGTATCTCACAAATTGTTTACAAAATCCCATAAATTAGGAAAATATAAAAGCTCTTTTGAATTCCACTGAAAATCTTTTGGTGAGAAGAAATCTCTGACGTCAACCCAAGCAAACATTCAGAGGACTGTTCTTAACAGTAGCTTTGTGTTCAAGTGCCATAGGATTCAGGAAACTGCAGTAACAGAAATTAAAATAATAGTTGACTTCTCTAGCCTTATTGTTGCACTCCTCATACCACAGGTTGCTAATGAGCCTTTCTCTGATTCTGATGCTGTATTATTCTTTAGAAAATCTAGCTTCTTGATTCATTTGCTCCACATACAAACTGAAAAGGTATTGACAGAGGATGCACCCCTGATGTGCGCCTTTTCTTGATTTTAAATCACGAACTATCTCCCTGCTCTATTTGGACAATAGCCTCCAGGTCTAAATATAGGTTTCTATTGAGCACACTTAAGTATCCCAGGATTCCAATTATTATCTACAAATTGTTATGATTCACACAATCAAAAACCTTTCCATAATCGATAAAGCACAAATATACATCCATCTGATATTCCTTGCTTTCAGCCAAGATCCATCTTACTTTTTCAATGATATCTCTGGTACCAATGAGTCTTCTAACCCAGCTTGAATATCGGGAGGTTCTCTCTCGATGTATTGTTCCAATTTTAGATGCTTATTAAATAAGATAAAAGACTAGAGCCTTCAAAATGGATTACATCTTAACATCAAGGGAGGAAAAAATCCTCACCAATGGACCAACTGCCAACATCATTAGAGATGGAGAGAAGATTTAAGTGGTTAATGATTTCATCTTTCTGGGATCTACAATAAATACTCTTGGTAGATGCAGTCAAGAAATTTAACAAAAAAGAAAAGAAAAAGTGTGGCTTTGAGAAAGTCTATTATAAGGGACCTTTCCAAGGTACTGAAGAGCAGAAATGTCAGTTTGAGGACTAAGGTGTTCCTGATACAATCTTTAGGGTTTTCAACTGCTTCCTATGCAATGAGAAGACTGGGGATCCATGAATACTTAATTATGCTCATGAATAACTGACACTTGGACCAGGAAACCGAGATGAGAAGAGGACAAGGCAATTGCATGGTTCAAAAATCAAAAAAGGAGAATGTCATATCTTCATATCTTTTCAATCTATATGCAGAACAGGTCATTTAGGAGGCTGAACTTTTTGAGGAAGAATATGGCATCAAGATTGGAGCAAAACTCATCAACATCCTGTGTTATGTAAACAACCAAACCTTGCTTGTTGAAACTGAGGAGGATCAGAAGCATTTGCTGCAGAAGGTCAATCACTACAGCCTTAAATATGGATTGAAGGTCAACTTCAAGAAGACAAAGATTCTCAGCACTGGACTGATTTACAGCATCATGATAGATGGTGAAGAGATTGAGATTGTTGAGATTGCTTGCTTTCACAAGCAACACTTTGGCACCAGCAGTCAGGAAATCAAAAGACGAATTGCACTGAGAAAATTGCAGTCAGAAAAAAAAATTGCAGTCAGAAATCTCTCTAGAGCATTAAGGAGCAATAATGTAGCAGGAACATATGAACAGGAGCCAATGATAATGAAAGAGGAAGTGGAAGCTGCATTGAAGGCATTGGCAAAAAATAAAGCCCCAGGAATCAATGGGATACCAATTGATTTGTTTCAATTTACAGATGCAACCTTGGATGCACTCACCAGTCTCTGCCAAGATATTTGGAGGACAGCTGTCTGGCCAATGGACTGGAGGAGGTCCATATTTGTTCCTATTCCCAAGAAGGGTGATCCAACTGAATGTGGAAATTATCAGACAATATCATTGATATCACATGCTAGCAAAATACTGTTGATGATCATTCAAAAATGGCTGGAACGGTACATAGATAGAGAATTTCCAGAAGTTCAAGTAGGGTTTAAAAGAGGCGATGGCACCAGGTATATCATTACTGATGTCATATGGATCCTGGCTGAAAGTGAAGAATACCAGAAGAATATCTATTTGTGCTTTATTGACTATGCAAAGGTGTTTGACTATGTGGATCATGACAAGTTGTATCTGACATTGAGAAGAATGGGAATCCCAGGGTCCTTGATTGTGTTCATGAAGAAACTATACCTGAACCAGGAGACTGTTGTGTGAATGGAGCAGGGGAGCACTGCATTGTTTGGAATTGAGAAGGGATGTATTCTGTCTCCATACCTATTCAATCTATATGCTGAGCAAATTATCTAGGAAGCTGGACTCTATGAACAGAAATATAGCATCAAGATAGCAGGTATACTCATCAATAACCTACATTATGCAGATGACACAACCTTGCTTGCTGCAAGTGAGGAAGATCTGAAGCACTTGTTGCAGAAGAATCAAAGAATGCAGCCTTCAGTATAGACTGTGTCTCAATATCAAGAAAATAAAGATTCTTACCACTGACCCAATAGGCAGTGTCATGATGGATGGAGAGAAGATTGAAATTGTCGACAGTGTCATCTTGTTTGGATCCACAATTAACACCCTTGGTATGAGCAGTCAGGAAATAAGGAGATGCATTGCACTCGAAAAATCTGCACGTAGGGACCTTTCCAAATTATTGAGGAGTAGAGATGTCAGTTTGAGGACTAAGGTGCATCTAATTCAGGCCATGGTCTTTCTGATTACCAGCTATGCATCCGTGACCTGGACAGTGAATAAGGATGACAGAAAAAGAATTGATACCTTTGAGCTGTGGTGTGGGAGAAGAGCACTGAACAGTCCATGGACGGCCAAGAAAACAAATAGCTATGTCTTGGAGAGAGTGCAGTCAGAGGCTCTTTGGAGGCAAGAATGATGAGGCTTCACCTAATATACTTTGGACATGTTGCTAGGAGTTGCTATTCCCTGGAGCGGAACATGATGTTGAGAAGGGTGGAGGGTCAGCGAAAGAAAGGAAGATTCTCAACCCTGTGGATTGACAAGGTGATTGCTGCAAGGGGCTCTTGTGTGTCAGGAAATGTAGTATAGTGCAGGACATAGTTTCAGATCTTTTGTTCTTAGGGTTGCTATGAGTCGTACTCGACTCAATGGCATGTAACAACAACAACAACAATAACAATGAAGCAGGAGTTGCAACTACTCTGGAAACTCTATGACCTTTGGTAAATGTCGATAGTTACAGAAAGTCTTTATATCTTTTGTTCATATGGTCACTATGAGTCATGCTCCACTCAGCAGCAATCAGGAACAACAGAAACTAAGGAATGCCTGATCCATGCCATGATATTTGCAATTACTTGCTATGCATCAGAGAGCTGGACAATGATTAAGGATGATGAAAGAAGAATTGATTTCTTTGTGTTTTGGTGTTGGAGTAGAATACTGAACATACCATGGACCACAAAGAGAACAAACATGTCTTGGAAAGGGTGAAACCAAGTTTCTCCTTGAAGGCAAAGATCTTGAAGTTCTGTCTCATGTACTTTGGGCATATGGCTAGGAGGGACCAATCCTTGGAGAAAGACATCATGTTTAGAAGGGTAGATGGAAAGCACAGGTGAACAGTCCCTGGGTGAGATGAATTGATACAGTAATTGGGGTAATGAGTGTAGGTGAGTCAGATTCAGTGAGACTGGTTCAGGATAGGGCAGAATTCAGAGCTATTGTACATATAGTCACTATGAGTTGCAGGCAAATCGATGGCACATAACAACAACCTGTGCATGAGAAATCTGGTCACTGAGTAAGGACAACAATAGAAGAATCAATGACTTTGAGTTACAGTGTTGGAGAAGAGCACTGGATATCCCATGGAATGCAAAAATATAAACAAGAACATCTTGTAGTGCTTCTTAGAGGGGAGGGTGGTGAAAATCTGTCTTGCATATTTTGGGTGTTTAGTTAAAAGGTTCTAGTCCTTCATGCTTGGAAAGGTGAAAGGTTAGCAAAAGAGAGGAAGAACTTCAACAAGATGAACTGACACCATGACTGGTGAATAAATAATCTACTGAATACTTGGTGAATTAGGATCCTACCTTGGTTTGTCAGGGTGTTCTTCTGGTGGCCTAGTGAATAAGTATCTGTGCCTTCAAGCCAACAGTAGGTGGTCCAATTCTTCCAGCTGCTGCATGGGATAAAGATGGACCATCTCTTCCTGTATGTTTCATAGTCTCTGAAAACCAGCAGAATGATGAGCTATGATTCAACTCCAATTTAAAAGTAATGACTTAGTTGAGTTTGTCAATATTTCGCATATTGGGATATCATCATTCTTTTGGAAGTTCTTCATATCTAGAACCTAAAGTAGCTGAAGTATTTGCATTTCTTTTCTTTTCCCCAGGGTTCTGTGTATATGATATTGATTCATTAGATAAGGAAAAAAAGCAGCATAATAAGCTTATAATTAACCTTTTCTCTTGACATGTAATTATCTAGGATTTATGAGATGCTAAAGGCAATGTGTCTGAGAAAGGGAATATAAATGTATAAATAAGGGTATTTTTGTTTCACTGAACTTAGCATAATATAGTCATTTGTTTCATTGAGACATTACTTCTCTGATATGTATTTCTTTTAAAGTAGCTCATAATCTTTTATATAACTTAGATTTATTATTCTAGTATAGTGTCTGAACAGATAATTGATTCTAACTTTTCTCATCAAAATTGAGACACAGATCAAGTAAAGTCCACATAAGATGTTATAAAGTGTGAATACATTTTCATCTGTACTTTGTTAAGATTGTTGTTGTTGTTGTTATGTGCCTTCAGTCACCTGCAATTCATAGCATCCCTATGTACAACATCCATAAACCCTGCTCTATCCTGTGCCTATCTCACTGTCTCTGACATACCTACCCCCATTTAATCAGTCACTGGATCAATTGAGGGTCTTCTTCTCCTGCACTGTCCCCCTACCCTCCCAAGCATGATGCCCCTCTCCAAGGACTGATTCTGCCTTGTAACATGTCCAAAATATGTCAGATGAAGGTTCATAATCCTTGCCTTCACGGAACAGCCTGGCTTTAAAATCTCCAGGACAAAACTGTTTGTTCTCTTAGCAGTCCATGGATCCCAGAACACTTGATCATGCTAATGCGAAACCTATACTTGGACCAGGAGGCAGTCATCAGAACAGAGCAAGGGAACACTGCATGGTTCAAAATTGGGAAGGGTGTACGCCAGGGATGCATCCTATCTCCATACCTTTTCAACCTATATGAAGAACAGATTATCCGGGAGGCTGGGCTCTATGAGGAGAAATGTGGGGTCAAGATTGGTGGACGATTTATCAATAATCTGTGTTATGCAGATGACACAACCCTGCTTGCTGAAACTGAAGAGGACCTGAAGCACCTGCTGCAGAGGGTCAAGGACTGCAGCCTCCAATACAGATTGAGGCTCAATGTCAAGAAAACAAAGATTCTCACCACTGGACCAATTGGCAACAACAGGATGGATGGTGAAGAGACTGAGATTGTACACAGCTTTAGTTTGCTTGGCTCCATAGTCAACAGTCTTGGCACCAGCAGCCAGGAAATTAAAAGGCGCATTGCCATGGGAAAGTCTGCTGTTAGGGACCTCTCCAAAGTACTGAAGAGTAATGGTGTCTCTCTGGAGACTAAGGTGCGTTTGATACAGGCCATGCTCTTCGCAATCACTTGTTATGCATCAGGGAGTTGGACAATGACCAAAGAGGATAGAAGGAGAATTGATGCCTTTGAGCTGTGGTGCTGGAGAAGAGTATTGAGAATACCATGGACTGCTAGGAAAACAAACAGATTCGTCCTGGAAAGAGTTAAACCGGGTGGCTCCTTGGAGGCAAGGATTCTGAGACTCTGTCTAACATACTTTGGACATGTTGTGAGGAGAGACCAGTCCTTGGAGAAGGACATCATGCTTGGGAGGGTGGAGGGACAGTGTAGGAGGGGAAGGCCCTGTATGAGGTGGATTGATTCAGTGACTGGGATAATCGGGATGGGAGTGTCGGAGACAGTGTGATTGGCACAGGACAGAGCAGAGTTTAGGGCTCAATGGCACATAACAACAACACAACTTCTCCAACAGCACAGCTCAAAGGCCTCAATTTTCCATCTATCATCGCTATTCACTCTGATGCATAGCAAGTGATTGAAAGACTATGGCCTCTATCGGATGCACCTTAGTCTCCAGACTGACATCATTGCTCTTCAGTACTTTGGAGAGGTCTCTGACAGCAGACTTTCCCAATGCTATACATCTTTTAACTTCCTGGCTGCTGGTGCCAAGAGTCTTGATTGTGGAGCCAAGCAAACTAAAGCTGTCAACAGTCTCAATCTCTTCACTATTTATCATGTTACTGATAATCGGCCCGGTGGTGAGAATCTTTATTTTCTTGATGTTGAGCTCAATCCATATTGAAGGTCCTTGACCTACAGCAAGCACTTCAAGTCCTCCTCTGTTTCAGCAAGCAGGATTTTGTCATCTGCATAACGCAGATTGTTGATGAGTCTTTATTATTACATTATCATAATTTTAAAAAGGAAGACCCTGAATGAGATAGATTGACTCAATTACTGGGTTAGTGGAGTAAGTGTGTCAGAGACAACGAGGTTGGCTAAAAATAGAACAGGGTTCAGAGTGGTTGTACTAAGGTTTACTATGAGTGGTAAGCAACTTGATGGCACATAACAACAACAACCATCAGTAGAGCAATACTCAAGATGAATCAATGGAATCTTAAAAAATAAATTAAAATTTATACTAAGTTAGAATTTCTAGCTATGTGAACTTTGCAAGGAATACTAGGGTTTTTTCCAATTTGTTCAGTGTTATGGTTTTTACCATAAGAAAAGCCTCAGTGCACAAAATGGAGAAATCAACTACTGTATTTTATCATGTAAGCTAATTAAAACATAAAAATAAGCACTTACAGCTCTGGTTTAAAATATATGTTTCACTCAATACTATAGCAAAAGCATTTTACCTATCTTCTTAAAGCAGTTTCCACAATTTAATCCAGTAATAGGAATATTTGTCCCATAGGTAGCAATTTTCCTTGACTTCCCATACATTTTATTTCTTAAATAAGAACTTTACATGTGGCCGTTTTCAACATCATTATAATAATCATCATCAATATTCTTCCATAAGTGCCACTATATTATACTAGCCCCTTCCTTTCTTGCCAGTAAGATTTATGTAATATTTTAATCATGAGTTATCATTATTATATTGTGCACAATTCTTAATTTCCATATATACATATAATGTTTTCCAGACACTTGAATAGTATTTATCTCATTATTTAGTAATTGTTATTATCATCATTGAGAATCTTAGAAACTAGACTGTTTCTAAATTCTGTGATGCACTTGATGGTAGTGAGTCTGGTTTTTTTATCTAATGGTATAGTAATTCAAGTTCTGTACTCTGCAGCATAGATTGGTAGTTCAAAGTCATCACTTTCTTCAAAGGATAAAGTTGGGGCAGTCTGGTTAGAGCCTTGGAAACGTATGGGACACTTTTTCTCTGTCCTATTAGGTTTTTGGAGATCAATAGATGTCATAGTATTGGGGAAGTCTGCTGTCAGAAACCTCTCCAAAGTCCCGAAGAGCAATGATATCAGTTTAAAGGCTAAGGTACACCTAATTCAGGCCATGATTTTTCCAATAACCAACTATGCATCTGAGAGCTAGATCATCAATAAGGATGACAAGAGAAGAATTGATGTCTTTGAGTTTTGGTGTTGGAGAAGAGTACTGAGCATACCATGGACTGGCAAAAGAGCAGAGAGGTCTTCATGAAAGTGCAACCTCAGTGCTCTTAGAAGCAAGGATGGCAAAACTTTATCTCACATACTTTGGCTATGTTTTTAAGAGAAAACATTTCTTGAAAATGGACATCATACTTTTAAAGGTGGAGAGTCTGAGAAAGAGACGAAGAATATTAATGAGATGGATCAATACCGTGACTGCAGCAACGGGCTCAAGTGTGTTCAGGATGATAAGAGTGGTGCAGGATAGGACAGAGTTCAAATCTGTTGTTCATAGAGTAACTATGAGTCATACTTAACTCAATATCACCTAACAACAACAACATTTGGATTTGAAGAGAGCTACTATCTGCAGTGTGTCTTAATCCACACCTTTCCCTGCTACACCAGCATTCCCTTCTCCCACCTACTACATTAAATAATTATTTATCTCCCCCTATCCAGACCTTGATATGATGGCTTATATCTCAATCTTTCTGGGCTTCTGTGATTCTGAATTCCTCAAGCTGCTGTCAGTTTCTTATGTTGCGGTCAGTATCTCTTGAGTTTAGAAGTCTGTAAGTCCAAATACTGGGTGTTAGTATTAGGGAAGGCTACCTGTCTCAGACGGCTCTGAGGAGAAGTCTTTTGCCTTGAATTTCTGCTCCAGGATTGACTTCTTGTGGCTTAGTGTCTCTTCTATTCCATTTTCAGCACACTGTAGTCACAATAGAATAGTTTACCAGGGAAGCTTAATAAATCCTGTAGATCTGGTATGTAGTGCTGTTTTTATCTTGGTCTGAGGGCCTGTAGCCCTAAGGGCCCAAAATATTTAAGGTCTCAGCCTTGACTTGTGGGCTTCTGGGAAACGTAGGCATAATGTATTGTATGGTGCCAAGCTAAGTCTGATACACCTCCTGCACTGTCAGACAGCTCTCCAAAGTATTGAAGAGCAACGATGTCAGTCTAGAGGTTAGGGTGTACCTGATCCAGGCCATAGTCTTGGCAATTACTTGGTATGCATCAGAAAGGTAGACAATGACTAGGGATAATAGAAGGAAAATGGATGCCTTTGAGCTTTGGAGCTAGAGAAGAATATTATATATACATGGACTCCTAGGAGAACAAACAGGTTCGTCCTAGAGAGGGTGAGATCAGGCTGTTCCTTGGAGGTAAGGATTCTGAAGCTTCATCGGACATACTTTGGACATGTTACAAGGAGGGCTCAGTCCTTGGAGAGGGAGGACATCATGCTTGGAAAGTTGGAGGGACAGTGCAGGAGACGAAGACCCTCGATGAGATGGATTGATTCAGTGATTGGGGTAATGGGTGTAGGTGTGTCAGAGACAATATGATTGGCACAAGATAGAGCAGGATTTAGGGCTGTTGGACATAAGGTCCCTATGAGTTGCAGATGATTCTATGACACGTAACAACAACAACAAATATTCACAGTCTTTGCAAACCTGCTATAGGTCAGCTACGAGTCAGTTCCAATTTGACAGCCTGTGGTAACAGTGACAACTACATCTACAATATTGGATCTCAACCTGACAATTGATTTATTGTTACTTTTACAACAAACAGTAAGAAAAACATTTTATTAGCATAAAATAGGTGTGTCGAAGGAACTAAATACATCAGGAACAATCAAGAGATATGAACAGAACACAAATTTTAGTTTGCTGATTTTTATTCTCTTCTTTAAAAATCCCCATGTCTCCTTTTTCATTTTATCCAAACATTTAATAATATAAAAAAATTGTCATTCTTCTTGTTAGTATCTTTTCTCAGCTTTTCAAAGATTCCATAAAAGAAACATCCAAATGCTGAGACAACACAGAATAAATTGTCATTCATAAAAACATCATGAATGTAGTTGTCCATGTTCACATCCCAGAGACAGCAAGGAGTCACGTTTTTATATTCTTTTTCATAATTTCTGATAAATGTTTTGTGAGCTGAGAAAATGGAGAAATCAGAAAAATCTGAGAATACCTATATCCTGCGTCCTGTTTTCCAGCAAAGGTTTAGGCCTCCTATGGTTAAAGACTCACCAAGTTGTGCCAAGAAATCTGGAGAACAACCACTTGGCCAACTGACTGGAAGAGATTGATATGTGTTCCTATCCCAAAGAAAGGTGACCCAACAGAATGTGGAAACTACAGAACAATCTCACTGATTTCACATGCAAGCAAGATTTTACTAAAGATTATCCAAAAACGACTGGAACAGCACATCAACAGAGAACTACCCGAAGTCCAGGCTGGGTTTAGAAGGGGTCGTGGTACTAGAGATATTGTAGCTGATGTTAGATGGATCTTGGCGGAAAGCAGGGAATACCAGAGGAATGTCTATCTGTGTTTCATTGATTATGCAAAGGCATTTGACTGTGTAGATAATAACAAACTGTGGCTGACTCTGAGAAGAATGGGAATCCCAGAACACTTGATCATGCTAATGCGAAACCTATACTTGGACCAGGAGGCAGTCATCAGAACAGAGCAAGGGAACACTGCATGGTTCAAAATTGGGAAGGGCGTATACCAGGGATGCATCCTATCTCCATACATCTTCAACCTATATGCAGAACAGATTATCTGGGAGGCTGGGCTCTATGAGGAGAAATGTGGGGTCAAGACTGGCGGACGATTTATCAACAACCTGCGTTATGCGGATGACACAACCCTGCTTGCTGAAACTGAAGAGGACCTGAAGTGCCTGCTGCAGAGTGTCAAGGACTGCAGCCTCCAATATGGATTGAAGCTCAATGTCAAGAAGACAAAGATTCTCACCACTGGACCAATTGGCAACATCAGGATGGATGGTGAAGAGATTGAGATTGTACACAGCTTTAGTTTGCTTGGCTCCATAGTCAACAGTCTTGGCACCAGCAGCCAGGAAATTAAAAGGTGCATTGCCATGGGAAAGTATGCTGTTAGGGACCTCTCCAAAGTACTGAAGAGCAATGGTATCTCTCTGGAGACTAAGGTGCATCTGATACAGGCTATGGTCTTCGCAATCACTTGTTAAGCATCAGAGAGTTGGACAATGACTAAGGAGGATAGAAGAAGAATTGATGCCTTTGAGCTGTGGTGCTGGAGAAGAGTATTGAGAATACCATGGACTGCTAGGAAAACAAACAGATTTGTCCTGGAAAGAGTTAAACCGGATGGATCCTTGAAGGCAAGGATTCTGAGGCTCCATCTAACATACTTTGGACATGTTGTGAGGAGAGACCGGTCCTTAGAGAGGGACATCATGCTTGGGAGGGTGGAGGGACAGCACAGGAGAGGAAGGCCCTCTATGAGGTGGATTGTTTCAGTGACTGGGATAATTGGGATGGGAGTGTCAGAGACAGTGCGATTGGCACAGGACAGAGTGGAGTTTAGGGCTGTTGTACATAGGGTCGCTATGAGTCGCAAGCGACTCAATGGCACATAACAACAACAACAACAATGGTTAAAGATTGTATCCATACTATATTCAAGGAGGAACTGGCAAATGCTGAGTATGTTCCCGTATTTCTCTTAAAAGGCCCATCATAAGTCATAGATAGGCCATTTCAGCTTTTTCCTGATCTTCGCTCAATTACATAGAGGAATGATGTCTTAGAATTATGTTTGCCACTACTGTTCACCAAGAATCAGGTCATTAGTTGTAGTTCAACACATTGAATGTAATAGTGGGAGAATTTCTTTATTTCCTATGAAAGCAAAGATTTCTCTCTTTCAATAGTTCCCAAACCAAGGTTAAGACTGATTATTCCTCCAACCTTCTTTTAAGTGTTTTGTTAAATGACACCTGTCTGTACTTAAATATTAGGTGGCAGACCTATTAGGAAGGAAAGCCAGGAGTATAGCAGACATAAATATCTTGTTCCATATTGCTGTGACAAGGTGACCTAGAAGATAGTTGCTGTATTAATGTTAATGAGGATAAACAAACCCTGCAGTAAGACTCAAAAATCACTGTTCAAATCACAATGTTTCTTTTGAAGGATACCAGTATCTGTGGTGGGAATACAGAGATAAATGTGTTAGCACCAAATGGATCCTATTTTTTTTCTTTTACATAAGAAGCTAAAAAAAAATAAAAAAGAAGAGTCTCAATGACTAACCTTCTTATTCTTGAAAACCACTGTAGAATCAGAATATCACTATTGGAATAATGTAGAGGAACTCCTCACAAGCTGTTTGAACACATCTCAAGATAAAGATGGTAAGAAAAATCAGTATAAAATAAGAAAAAAATTTTTAAAAGAATGGTCAGAATGCAGTCTTTGTAACAAGCAAGAAATTTTTAGGAATTGTATGTTTATCCCCTAATGGTTGTTGTTGTTGTTGTGTACTTTTGAGTCATAAGTGACCCATAGCAGGACCTCTCATGGGTTATCAGAGGCAGTTAATTGCACAGAAATATATTTCCCATTCTTCTCACATGGAGCAACAGGTGGATTTGAACTACATGCCTTCACGATTGCAGTGTCGCTTCTTTCCACTAGGCCACCAGAGTTCTCAAATATTTACTACTAAAATTGTGAATTAACTGGTACACTATCCTTATTTCCTTGCCATTTCATTCCATGACCTCTTCCTGCTCACTTCATTAAAATTTTTATCTTCAGCTGGGGGGAGGGGGGTAGTGGAGGGGTGAAGATAGGTAGGGGTGAAACCACAGGGCTACACAATTTTACGGGGGTGGGGAGGAAATGGGATGGATCCAGGTGAAAAGACAAGGTAATGATGGGCAAGGTCCTAAGGTGATTTATTTTATGAAACATAATGCATGAGAATGATTGTGTGAAATACATTGTGAATGAAGAATAGTGTGAAACACAATATATACAAACTTTGTAAGCAAATAAATTTTTTTAAAAACCAAACAACTACATCCTAAACATTCAACTAAAACTTCTTTTTAGGTGCCATCATGTCAAGTAAGTCTCATAGCAACCCTATGAACAAAAGATTTGAACCCTGTTCTATCCTATGCCATCCTCATACTTCCTAACATGAGAGCGCCCATTGCAGCAGTCACCGCCATCAATCTACCTGGTTGAGCATTTTCCTCTCCTTTGCTGACCCTCCACTCTTCCCAACATCATGACCCTCTCTAAGGAATAGCCCCTTCTAGCAAAATGCCCAAAGTATGTGAGGTGAAGCCTCATCATTCTTGACTCCAACGAGCACTCCAGCTGAACCTTTTCCAAGACATATATATCTGTTCTTTTGGCCCTCCATGGGATATTCAGTACTCTTCTCCAACACCACAGCTCAAAGACATCAATTCTTCTGTCATCCTTATTCACTGTCCAGCTCTCAGATGCAAAACAAGTGATCAGAAGGACTATAGCCTGAATCAGACAATCCTTAGTCCTCAAACTGACATCATTACTCCTCAATAATTTGGAGAGGTCTCTAACTGCATATTTTCCCAGTGCAATGTGAGATTAAGTAAAGGGACCAGCTGGTCTGTAACACAAGAAGTGTGGACTCCTGAGTTTGCTGCTGATGCCCATTAGGTCCTAGACACATATGACTGGGGATATGTTGACCAGACCCCAACCAGATGAAGAGAAGATGTTTCATTCTACGAGCTAGTGTTGATTGCTGTGGCCAGATTATTTGCTGTGAACTGGACATTTCCTTATGATGAGTCAAGTGTAATAAAAGATGCTTAAGGCAAAAAGACATGCTTGGTTGCTGAAAGTACTGGTCTGATAGGATCGGGCAAATAAGAAATTGACTTATCTAAAATGGGAGAATTAAGACATAAGGAGTGAAGTAGCTGGCTTACATATTTCTCTAAATATAGATGATGGTAAGGGGAAGGTTGTTCCTTTGTTGTTATTGTTGTTGTTATGTGCCGTCAAGTCGCCTGCGACTCATAGTGACCCTATGTACAACAGCCCTAAACTCCGCTCTGTCCTGTGCCAATCGCACTGTCTCTGACACTCCTAACCCAATTATCCCAGTCACTGAATCAATCCACCTCATAGAGGGCCTTCCTCTCCTGTGCTGTCCCTCCACCCTCCCAAGCATGATGTCCCTCTCTAAGGACCGGTCTCTCCTCACAACATGTCCAAAGTATGTTAGACAGAGCCTCAGAATCCTTGCCTCCAAGGAGCCACCCGGTTTAACCCTTTCCAGGACAAATCTGTTTGTTTTCCTAGCAGTCCATGGTATTCTCAATACTCTTCTCCAGCATCACAGCTCAAAGGCATCAATTCTCCTTCTATCCTCCTTGGTCATTGTCCAACTCTCTGATGCATAACAGGTGATTGCAAAGACCATGGCCTGTATCAGACGCACCTTAGTCTCCAAAGAGATACCATTGCTCTTCAGTACTTTGGAGAGGTCCCTAACAGCAGACTTTCCCATGGCAATGCGCCTTTTAGTTTCCTGGCTGCTGGTGCCAAGACTGTTGACTATGGAGCCAAGCAAACTAAAGCTGTGTACAATCTCAATCTCTTCACCATCCATCCTGATGCTGCCAATTGGTCCAGTGGTGAGAATCTTTGTTTTCTTGACATTGAGCCTCAATCCATATTGGAGGCTGCAGTCCTTGACACTCTGCAGCAGGCACTTCAGGTCCTCTTCAGCTTCAGCAAGCAGGGTTGTGTCATCCGCATAACGCAGATTATTGATAAATCGTCCACCAATCTTGACCCCACATTTCTCCTCATAGAGCCCTGCCTCCAAAATTAATGGTTAAAAACCCAAGGGGTAGAATGCAGTGTTAGCTTAAAAATTGGTTTTTCTAATCATTACACAGCCCCCTCTGGTCTCCAGCTAACTTAATTGGAGACACATAGTCTCAAAAACCAGCAGCACCTATAGGACTAGGATAAGAGAGAAAGTGCTTCCCACATTGAGAAGTAAGACTTGAGGGGAAAGTGGAGCAAGACCATGGTGAGAGTGAGACCCCACTGACAAAGGTGGTGAAGAGACTGTCAATTCCTGTGAAGAGACTGTGGCAAGGTACAACCAGCGGCTTCTTGCATTTGTGCTGGTCACAGTTATAAAGGTTTTGTTTGCCGGATTATTGAAGGAAAAGCTGACTTATAACTGCTCTGAGGAAATCCTTGCTGAGTGATTGAGGAAACCAAAGGCTTCTTGAATTTGTGCTGCTGAACTGAAACCAGGGCTTTTACTAATTAACTAAAGAATTGAGTTTTGCTGTTAATTTGGCTTTGAACTGCTGAATTAAACCTGGACTTGCATTAATAGATAGTCTTGGTATTTTCCACTCACTAATCTATTTCCCTAATAAATCCCATCCTTGATACCACAATTGTGAGTAAAGTCTGTGAGTCCAACAATGATAAAAATGAACCTTTTGCTGAAAGTGCGGAACTAGAGACATCATGCTGCTGGACTACTGGCTCTTTATCTGTTTTCTGCTCTGGGATGGCGAGGAGCTGTGTTAGTGTGACGCCCTGTGGCCCTTGTAGGGGAATACTCATGACCCCATACCCCATATCACATTTTCTGCTTTCAAGAGAATTGAAACATGAAAACTAAATTGGAAGAGAAGAAAATCACTGTAAATGAATGTGAACTTCATACAATAGAATGTCATATTTTTCTAATATCTATTTGTTACAACTTCTCCTAAAATTAAGGTAATTGGAGGAAGCCCATTATAAACTCACAAAAAGTCTCAGTTATATGAGATGCTTTACAAAATGTCTATATTCAAACTCATTTCAAAGTTATTCAATCAAACTAAAACTGAGATACCTTGTAAGTAATTTTTATGCTCCAGTTATAACTGGTGTTAAGGAATAGTTTCTGCTTAGCCTATCAGTAACTAAATATAATTGATAATTCAAAAGCATTTAAGGATGTTTCTAAAATGACTGTATTTTTAAGAATGTAAAAATTGTTTTTAAAATATGTTATAACATGAAATAATCTAGAGACTATTATGATGTATGGCTAACTCCATTTCATAAGGACAAATATTGCATATGACCATTATTGTAAAAATAGGATAACTAGTAAGATGTGGATAGAAATCCAAAAGGGAATAAGAGGGGGCAGGGGAGCAGAGGAAGGGAAGAAAATCACTAGGGTAATAGAGTTTGGAGGTGGGTAGATGAAGGAATGAAGAAAGTTCCAATAGGAGCCTGAAAAAAATGGGATAATAGTAGCCATAAATCAATGATGATTAATTTTATAAAACACAATGTATATGAGTGATTGTTTGAAAGAATGTGAATCTAGGAATGTGTGAAACACAGTGTACATGAATGATATATAATGTATACAAACTTTATTTATAAACCTTATTTTTATAAATAAAAATAAAGAGGAGATGGAAAAAACTATTCTTTTCATTTAATTAAACTACAAATGTGGTGAACTAGCAGATATGGCAATGGAGGGTGAACCCTCAAGTATGGAAACAAATAGAAGGAGAAACAGCTGTAAACAGCCATGGAACATGGAATGTAAGAACCATGAAAATAGGAAAATTGGATATTGTTAAGAGGGAAATGGAACACATAAATATTGACATACTAGATTTTGGAGAAATGAGATGGACTGGCATGGGACATTTTGAGTCAGAGGATCATATGATCTACTATGCTGGAGACAAAAGATGAGGGAAAATGAGGTTGCTTTCATAGTAATAAAAGTCAGTTGTAGACCCATCTTGAATTACAATGTTGTTGTTGACAGGATAATATCCATAATCATATAAAGAAGTCCAGTGAATACCACCATCATTCAAATATATGCACCAACAACCAGAGCTAAAGAGGAGGAAATGGAAGATTTCTACCAACATTTGCTGTCAGAGATTGATTGAACATGCAATCAAGACACATTAATAATAACTGGAATGCAAAAGTTCGGAACAGAGAAGAAGGATCAGCAGTTGGTAAACATGGAGCTGGTGACAGAAATGAAGCAGAAGATAGAATGATAGAATTTTGCACAATCAACGACTTATTCATTGCAAATACACTTTATAAAAAACACAAATGCAGGCTATTCATGTGATTTTCACCTGATGGTATGCATAGCAATCAGATCAATTACATCTATACAAAGAATCACTGGAGAAGCTCAATATCAGCAATGAAAACTAGGCCAGGTACTGATTGTTGGAACAGACCACCAACTACTCATATGCAAGTTCAAGCTGAAGCTGAGGAAAATTAAATCAAGTCCTCAGGAACCAAAATTTGACCTTGAGTCTATCCCACCTGAATTTCAAAATCATCTTAGGAATAGGTTTGAGGCCTTGGACATTAATGAGTGAAGACTGGATGAGCTGTGGAAATATATCAAGAATATCATCCAGGAAGAATGCAAAAGGTCATTAGAAAGACAGAGGAGGAAGAAAAGACCAAGAGGGATGTCAGAAGAAATTCTAATTATTGCACTGGAGGATCGAGAAGCCAAAGCAGAGGGAAGAAATCAAGATATTAAGTAGTTGAAAAGAAGATTTCAGAGGGGAGCAAGGGAAGACAAAGTAAAGTATTGACAATGAAACGTGCAAGGAGATGGAGTCACTAAATCAGAAGAGCCAAACTCGCTCAGCATTTCTTGAGTTGAATAAACTGAAGGAAAAATTCAGTCCTTGAGTTGCAATACTTAAGGCAGAATATTAAGCCATCCAGGAAGCTTTAAATGAAGATGGAAAGAGTATACAGTCATTCTACCAAAAGGAATTAATTGACGGACACAGAAGAATTTCATGAAACAATGTATGAGCAAGAGCCTGTGGTGAGGAAGGAAGAGTTTCAAGCTGCTCTGAAAGAATTAGCAAAAACATGGCCCCAGGAATTGATGGCATACCAATTAACATGTATCAACAAACAGATGCTGCCCTCTATGTGCTCACCAAGTTGTGCCAAGAACTTTGGAGGACAACCATCTGGTCTCCTGACTGGAAGAGATCTATATTTGTTCCAATTCCAAAGAAAGGTGATCCAACAGAGTGTGGAAATTATAAAATAGTATCATTTATATCACACGCAAGCAAGACTCTTCTGAAGATTATCCAAAAACAACTGGACCAACACATCAACAGAGAACTGCTTGAACTGAAGGCTGGATTTAGAAGAGGCTGTGGCACTAGGGATATTATAGCTAATGTCAGATGGATTTTGGCTGAAAACAGAGAGTACCAGAGGAATGTCTATCTGTGTTTCATTGACTATGTAAAGGTGTTTGACTGTGTGGATAACAAACTGTGGCTGACTCTGAGAAGAATGGGAATCCCAGAACACTTGCTTGTGCTTATGCGAAATCTATACTTGCACCAGGAGGCTGTCGTCAGAACAGAACAAGGAAGCACTGCATGGTTCAAAATTGGGAAGGGTGTACATCAAGGATGTGTCTGTCCTATCTCCATACTTTTTCAGTCTATAGGCAGAACAGATTATCCAGGAGGCTGGGCTATATGAGGAGAAATGTGGCATCAAGACTCATCAACAACATGTATTATACAAATGACACAACGCTGCTTTCTGAAACTGAGGACCTTTAAGCACTTGCTGCGGAAGGTCAGGGACTGCAGCCTTCAATATGGATTGAAGCTCAACATTAAAGAAAACAGATTCTCACCATTGGGCCGATTGGCAGAATCATGATGGATGATAAAGAGATTGAGATTTGTGAGAGCTTCCATTTGCTTGGCTCTGCAGTCAACAGTCTTGGTACCAGTAACCAGGAAATTGAAAGACCAATTGCATTAGGAAAGTTGGCTGTTAGAGAACTCTCCAAAGTACTGAAGAGCAACAATGTCAATCTGGAGACTAAGGTGTGCCTGACACAGGCCATGGTCTTTGCAATAACTTGCTATGCATCAGAAAGCTGGACAATGATTAGGGATGATAGAAGGAGAGTTGATGTTTTTGAACTTTGATGCTGGATTAGAGTACTGAATGTACCGTGGACTGATAAGAGAACAAACAAGTTCATCCTGGAGAGGGTGAAGCCAGGCTGCTCCTTGGAGGCAAGGATTCTGAAGCTCCATCAGACATACTTTGGACATGTTGTAAAGTCAGGATCAGTCCTTAGAGAGGGATGTCATGCTTCGGAGGGTGGAGGGACAGCACAGGACAGGAAGACCATCAATGAGATGGATTGATTCAGTGGCTGGGGTAATGATGATAGATGTGCCAGAGACAATAAGATTGGCAAGGGATAGAGCAGGGTTTAAGGCTGTTGTATATATGGTAGCTATGAGTCACAGGTGACTTGACAGCACATAACAACAACAACAACAACAATGTGGTGAAAGAAGAGCAAGCTTGTTAAATAAGCATCGACATGTTTTAATGAGAACTGATGCCATAGTAGCCCTAAGAGTGTTTGGGTGCTAACTTAAAGATCATTAGTTCAAATATACTAGGTGCTCCATAGGAAAAGATGTGGCAGTACACTTTTATAAAGAATTACAGTCTTCAAAGGCTTATGAGGCATTTCTACTTTATTCTAAGGTCACTATTAGTCAAAATCAGCTTAATGACAATATATGAGTTTGTATATTAAGCTATGGTGACCTAGTACTAAGAAGCTGCTCTGTAATTGCAAAGACACACAATTCAAATCCACCAGCTGCTCCATGGAGAAGGATGGGCAATCTCCTACCATGCATTTTATTGCCTCTGAAAACCTGTTCAAGGATCAGGTATGAGTCAGTTCTGATGCAATGGTAACGGCAACATATTAAGTGTAGGTTCTATCTGAGTACAGAAAAATTTTTTCAAAGCATTTTGATGCAAATTAATCGGTCCATTTCTACTAATATGATATGCTTTATAAGAAATTCCTCTCTCCTATGAATATCTGAGCATTGAATGTACTGAATAGGTACTAACTGTAATAATTATAGTGTTAATGAATGAATAAGAACCCTTCTTAAAAGTCAGTTCTTTTAGACACACTTGAACCTTGAACAACAGAGGTATGAACTGTGTAAGTCCACTTCCACTTGAATTTTTTTTCTTGTTGCTATTATGAATTTAAGTGTTGTAGCATCCACTTAAAATGCAGCGTGAAGCGAATCATTTCCACATGAGTAGTTTAGCTCTCTAGTAAAAACTAATTACACAGATTTTGGACTCAGCAGGGGGAGTGTCCTTTGAGCCCCATAATATTCAAGGGTCAACTATATTTTCATTTTCTGTATAATACTGAGAAGTTTTATAGGTATATAGAGTTTTGTGGCAGCTCTCATTCTGGAGCAATTTTACTCCCAAGAGGATAGTTGGCAATGTCTGAAGATATTTTCATTTGCCACAGTTAGGGAATGGATTTCTAATAGTGTTTAGTGGATAGAGAAGCTAGGGATGCTACTGGACAACCTGCAATACAAAGGATAATTCCCCAAAATAAAGACTTTACACGTTCAAATCCAAAATACCAACAGTACCAATGTTGTGAGACTCTTTTCTGACAGTAGAGACTTACAAGCCCATGTTTTCCTGTAAGATCACAACAACAATTTAGTTGGGCATGGCTCTGCAGAAAAGGCTGTTAGCCACACCCTGGTCTCAGGAAACCCCGTGGTTCCATTTGCATTTCTTTCTGATGTACCAGATAGGCACTTCCTGAATTCTCAACAGAATGAAGTCCAGAATACAATATTTTGCAAAACTTCATGGCATGTTTAGTGACATATTTTTCTATAGTCAGTTGCATATTAGAAAAATACAACTGAAGTTTGGTTTCCAAGAAAGAAGACTGGCTCTGACACCAGAAAGAACAGCATTAAATGGCAACCAGAAAAAAGCAAGAATAGTAATATTAATCTCTGATAAAATAGATTTCAATGCAAAAACCATAACAAAGGACAAGAAGGTCATTACATAACATTTAAAGAGTCAATAGAACAAGAGGATATATCAATAATAAGTATCTATGAACTAAATTATAGACATGCAAAATATATAAAACAAGCATTAACAAAAATTATAAGGTGATAGACAACACCACTATAGTAATCAGAGAGTTTAATATACCACTCTCAAAAAAAACTACCAGAAAGAAACTCAACAAAGATGCTGAAGAATTAAACCACACAATAAACGAGCTCAACATCAGAGGTATATATAGGCTAATGAACCCCAGAAAAGCACAGTATACCTTCTTTACCATGTGCATGGAACATTCTTGACAATATATCATATTTTAGGTCACAAGGCAAGCATCAATAAATTAAAAAACATAGAAATAATACAAAGCATCTTCTCAGACCACAAAATTGATAAAAAGAGAATAAAGGAGGAAAAAAACCATTC
>NW_006399906.1:1194207-1196028 GCF_000299155.1 Elephantulus edwardii | reverse complement strand
GACCAAAATTGAACACCCTGAACAGACCCATTACAAAAGAAGAAACTGAAAAGGTAATAAAACAACTTCTGGGGGGTGAGGGAAAGCAAAGCCCTGGACTAGATTGTTTTACAAGTGAATTTTATCGAACATTCAGAGAAGAAGTGACACCAATTCTACATAAAATATTTAAGAAAATAGAAGAAGAGAGAATTATCTTATATTCATTCTATGAAGCAAACATATCCTTGATATCGAAGCCAGGTAAAGACACTACCAAAATAGAAAATTATAGGCCAATATCTCTTATGAACATAAATATAAAAATCCTGAATAAAACCCTGACCAATAGAATCCAACGATACATTAAAAAAAATAAATCATCATGACCAAGTGGGATTCATAACAAGTATACAAGGATGGTTCACCATAAGAAAAACAACCAATGTAATTCATCACATTAACAAAGCAAAGAACAAGAACCATGTGATCCTATCAATTGATGTAGAAAAGGCCTTTGACAAAATCCAAGACCCTTTCCTCATTAAAACACTCAACAAAATAGGAATAGAGGGGAATTTCCTCAACATGGTAAAAAGTATATATGCAAATCCAAGAGCTAATATTGTTCTCAAAGAAGATTAAAGGCATTCCCTTCGAGAATAGGAACTAGACAAGGATGGCCATTATCACTTCTTCTATTCAATATTGTATATGAAGTCTTAGTGATAGCTATAAGGCAAGAGAAGGAAATAAGAGGTACTCAACTGGCAAAGAGGAGGTAAAATTATCTCTATATGCAGATGATATAACATACTTAGAAAACCCTAAAGACTCAGCAAGAAAATTACTAGACATACTTGACCAATTCAACAAAGTGACAGGAAACATGACCAATATACAAAATCAACTGGATTTCTCTACTGTGACAAAGAGAACACAGAACTGGAGCTAAGAAAAACAATACCCATCACAATAGCTAATCACACGATTAAATACTTGGGAGTAAATCTAACTAGAAACACAAAGGACCTATTCAAAGAAAATTACAAAACATTACTACAAGAAACAAAAACATTACTGGAAAAATGGAATAATATACCTTGCTCCTCGATAGGAAGACTCAATATTATGAAAATGACTATTTTACCAAGGGCAATCTATGTGTTCAATGCAATCCCAATACAAATATAAATCCCATTCTTCAAAGAGATGGAAAAGGCCATTTCCAATTTTATTTGGAATGGAAAGAGACCCTGAATAAGCAAAGTGCTCCTTAAAAAGAGAAGGTAGGAGTCATCTCACTCTCTGATTTCAAATCCTACTACACTGCAGTGGTGGTCAAGACAACATGGTACTGGTATAGAATTGAGAATCCAGAAATCAGTCCATCTACCTGTTGTCAACTGATTTTTGACAAAGAGGTGAAATCGGTTAAGTGGAGAAATGACAGCCTTTTCAACAAATGGTGTTGGCAATATTGAAAAACTATCTGCAGAAAACTCAAGTAAGACCCACACCTCACATCATATACAAAAGCCAAATCAAAGTGGATCAAGGACCTACGTCTAAAACTAAGGACTATAAACTTCATTAGAGAAAAGCTGTGAACGACTCCAGAAACCCTAATCCACAACATGAACAGTCTTCCAAGCATTCTGAAAAACCTACAACCAGGAGAGTATAAAATAGATGAATGGGACCTTCTAAGAATCAAATCCCTATGTTGTTGTTGTTGTTACGTGCCGTCGAGTCGTTTCCGACTCATAGCGACCCTATGCACAACAGCCCTAAACCCTGCTCTATCCTGCGCCAACCGCACTGCCTCTGACACACCCATCC
>NW_006399906.1:1175404-1190722 GCF_000299155.1 Elephantulus edwardii | reverse complement strand
TTCCATTTCTTTCTTAACAATTTCTAATTTTCCTACATTCATGGCTCTCACATTCCATGTTCCAATCACTAGGGTCTGCTTACAACTGTATCCCTATCACATCAAAAAAGGTCTCCATCAGGGTAAAAAGAAAAGCCATAGACTAGGAAAGAGTATTTGGCAATGACATGTCTGATAAGGGACTTGTACTGAGAATTTATAGAATAGTTGAGTGCCACAACAAGGTAAAGTTAAACAACCCAATTGAAAAATGGGCACAGGATATGTACAGACACTTCACCAAATAAGACATTTATAGGGCAAACAAACACATGAAGAAATATTCAAAATCCCTACCTCTAAGAGTAAAGCAAATCAAAACAATTATATCATCTCACCCCTTAAAAATAGCAAAATTTAACAGAACAGCAAACAACAAATGTTGGCGAGGTTACGGAGAAACTGGATCCCACTCTTGGTGAGAGTATTAAAATGATGCAACCACTATGGAAGACAGTATGATGTTTTCTCAAAAAGTTGGAAATAGAAATACCATTTGACCCAGCAATTTCACTACTGGGAATATACCCTAAAGAAACCAGACCTGCCACCCAAGCAGTAAAAAAAAAACCCCCAGGTTTATTGCTGCTTTGTTCACAATAGCAAAGAGTTGGAAACAACTCAAGTGCCTATCAACAAACAAATGGATAGAAGAGCTGTGGTATATTCACACAATGAAATAGTATGCAGCACTGAAAAACAAGGAACTCATGAAATATTACACAAAATGGGTGACCGTGGAAGACATTATGCTGAGTGAAATATCTCCATCACAAAAGGACAAATACTACATAATGACACTGTCATAAAACAGGACTGACGTGGGGATTGGGAAGGAAAAGAATGGATAAATAATGTACACTGCATTGAAACAAATGAGGGAAAGAGCTGCTTAAAAGGAACACATGATTAGGTATTATTTTCATGACAGCAGTCCAGAGTAAGAGTTACATCTTAAAATCGACTGAAGTGGGGGTGGGGAATTGTACAACAATAAAAGAAATTTTTTCTCAAAGAGAAAGGTGAACTGAGAAGGGCAGGGAGGAAAATGGGCAACAATGAATGAACGGAAAACCAAGTTCTCTATAAACTTTCATTAAAACATCAAAAAATAATTTAAAAAAAAAATTAGTGAGTTTGTGACTCTCATGAAGAGTATGCTGTAATTGTTGGAACCAACTCATAGCTGATTCTCCCTCCAGAAGGTTTTCAGAAACAGTAAATCACATGGGAGGAAATTGTCCATCTTTCTTTCTTGGAGAAGCTGGTGGATTTGAACCATGTTGTAGAAACTTAAGAAGACCTGAAGCACTTGCTGCAAAAGGTCAAGGATGGTAGTCTTCAATATGCATTGAAGCTTAATACCCAGATTACAAAGATTCTCACCACTGGGCCAATTGATAGCACCATAATAGATAGAGAAGAGATTGAGGTTGTTAGCAATTACAACTTGCTCGGAGCCACAATCAACACTCTTACCACCAACAGTCAGGAAATCAAAAGACAAATTGAACTGGGAAAACCTGCAATGATGTCAGTCTGGAGTCTAAGATGTACCTGATCCAGGCCATAATCTTTGCAATTACTTGCTATGAGTCAGAAAGTTGGACAATGACTAAGGATGACAGAGGAAGAATAGATGCCTTCGAATTGTGGCACTGGAGAAGAGTCTTGAACATACATACCATGGACTGCCAAGAAAACAAATAGGTCTGTCTTTGAGAGAGTGAAACCAAGTCTCTCGTTGGAGGCTGGGATTTTGGAACTCTACCTCACTTACTTTGGGCACGTAGACAGGAGAGATCAGTCCTTGGAGAAGGACATCAGGCTTGAAAGCGTGGATGGACAACACAGGAGAGGGAGACACCAGTTCTGATGGATTGATACAGTGACGGGGGTGATGGGGGCTGGTGTGTCAGAATTAGTGAGACTGGCTCAGGACAGTCAAGGGTTCAGAGCTGCTGTACATAAAGTCGCTATGCATTGCAGGTGTCTCAACCAATAACATACTATGACAGCTTTGAAGCAGGAGTGGCATTCACTTCCTAAACAATATACTTCCGGAAGCTATGAACTTCGATAAATGTTGATAGTTTCAGAGGGGTTTCAGGCCTTTTGTTCATAAGGTCGCTATAAGTCTTGCTCAACTCAAAGGCAGTCAACAATAACAACAACATCTTTGAGTTGGCAGTTCAACTCCTTACTACTAGGCCACTGGAGCTCCCTCACTAAGACTATAAGCATTGTTCATCTTCTGAGATTGTTTCTTTGTTGGAAAATGAGGGAAAGAGAACTCAGAGACTTTTCTCTTTTGCTTCTTTTTCACTTAAAATATAAGCATGCATACAGCAGCAGCAGTCATAGATGATGATACAGTTCAGTGTTCGTTATATTTCAAACATCTTATTATTTAGTACTCTTCTCCAATACCACAATTCAAAGGCATTGATTCTTCTTTGTCCTTTCCTATTCATAGTCACCAACTCAAGAAAAAGAATGAATCTTCATTTTACTGCAGTCTTTAATAATTTATGTAAAGTATATTTATTTAAAGATAAAACAAAGATGTGTAGATTCTGAATGAGATGTCTAGGCACTATTAAACACTTTGATATCAGTCTCCCATTTGCATCTAATTATATTTTAAAACTTTTACTTTATAATGAATTTTTTATTAATTTAACCAATTAAGTATTATGATACGAATGGAGAAATCATAACTTAAAACAGATTCAGGGGGGCGCAAAAAAATCCCACAAACAGATTTAGGCTCTATCTTTAAAGGATTCACACAGTCTAGTTAAAAAGTGGAAAATAACATTAGAAGAACTAGTCTCTGCAATGTGATAAATACAATCATAGACATTCATGGGATGTTCTAGAGGCAAAGAGAGGGATCAGTTACTTTGCCTGGGGATATTACAGTATCCTCTTTTCCAGTACTATACTTATGCTTTATCATATTTATATCCTCTTTGGTTCAGAAGTAAAGCAGATCAAACAGAGCAATTTTCTAATTGTTATCAGGAAAGAAAGAAAAATGTATTTAAGTGTATAGGTAATGCCTAAAGTAGAACTATAAAACAAGAATGAGCAAGAACAAACAAGAGAAATTAAAGAATAAGATATACACATCAATTCTCTTAAGGCAGGAAAGTCAATGGTGGGGTGAAGTTGAGTCAGCTTCAGTGCTGTTACCATCAAATGGTTCTTCAATGGCTGGCTGGCATCTGGTGTGGGGTATTAGGAGATAAAAGGCTTGTGAGTGGAAAGAAAAGCAATTAACATGTGACAATTTTTATGTTGAACCAAGATAGGAGATAGGATTCTTTCAACAATTGTAATTTTGAGTAATAGAATTAATCTATTGTGCTCAAAGGAGGTGGGTAAGGAATAAACATTCTCTGGAAATAAAACGCATTTGGGATACCAGGATACTAAATAAGAACATAACTGTATAATAACATTCAATGCTCTGAACAGCTTGTCGGTTAGAGAATTGAGATTAAAAGTATAGGATCCCAAGAGAATCAACATTAACTGAAGAATACAGGGAAAGATGTAGCAAAGCAAAATTTGAAATTGAATATAGGTTTTGGTTTGATATATGTAAGTTGACTTATATTTTACTTAGAAGGCAACGAGAAACTGTAGATGATGATATGGTACAATATTATTCAGATTTCAAATATTTGGAGCTCTGCAATGCTAACCCAAAGGCCACACCTCTCTGGGGGTCAGAATTCACCAGCAGCTTCTCCTGTGGCATTTACAGCCTTGAAAACCCATTGGAGAAAAAGCTATGTGTTTGTTCCAATAAACAGGCAATGAGTTTGAGTTTTTGAGGGTTTTTTTAAATCAAGAAGGAAATAGGAAGAAACTGCATGGTGCTGGCAAGTCATTAATAACAAATGTTAGAACCAAAATTAGCTGCCAGTTTCATCTGTCAACCATAGGGAGCTGCTGAAGATGATACAAGGGGACACAAATTGAAAGGGTGCTTACTGTGTTTTTGCCAAATATGCTTTAGAGCCTGCTTTTCCCTAAGCCTAGAATACTATTAAGGAGTTCTTATGCAACATGATTCCTGCTAATCAAAAGGCCTGTCATTTCTGAAAGTACAAAGAGAGAAAAATGGGCAATCTTTTCTCATTAAGATTTGTGTGCCATTGAGTCATAACTGACACATAGTTGACCCTCTCGGGGAGGGATTTCAGAGGCTGTTAATCACATGGGAGGAGATTACTGGTGGATTTTTCGCTTTGGAATTGCAGTGCAGTTTCTTGCCTCTAGGTCACCACCAGAGAATTAAGATCAGTCAGTGAAAAAGTTTCTCCATATTTTTTTCAGATCTCAGTTTAAATATTACCTCTTTTGCCTATTCTCAACCCCTCCCCATAAAATTAGGGGTATTTCCATAGTATGTTCTGAAAGTTGTCATTAAATAATTGTGTTTGGGATATTTCATCTGTTTCCCCTTATGACCCTAGCTAATATCTCACCTTCATCTCAATTTCAGAAGGGCAGAGACTCTGATCACCATCACTAAAGGATTGAAAACATGAATGAGTGAATGGACTTGTGTGTTGAGTGGTTGACATTGCAAGGCCCAAAGGAAGCACTCATTGGCAAGCACATTTATAATCTCGTTTAATTCTCACAAAACCACAGGGAAATATGAAATCTATACTGCAGTAGAAAACTAAGAAAAGTGAAGCAATTCGCCAGAGGTAAGAAGGCTTCAGGGCCTGTCCTCTTCACTGGCAGGATTCTTCCCTTTTGCAGCGGGGGGAACCTAGGGACCGTGCACCCTCAGGGGAAACTGCTCCTCCACCAAGACGCCCAGAGTGAAGCTCACTTCCACCGTGAGAAAGAGCCTTCCCTGCAGACAACACCAAGGGCGGGACAAAGGCATCCAAGGAACAGCCCCATTGGGCGCGGGAAAGGCTAGAGGCCTGCAAGGTTCCCTGTTCCACACCACATAAACTGCTGTATCTTAAGGATATACTGGACATGGGGACTGGTGTTCCCACTCCCCGTTATAACCACACAGAACTATTTGGCAGCTAGAGAGGGCAGTGGAGTGGATACCGCAGGTGACACACACCCTACTGCGCCACACTAGCTTCCCAGAGCCCGCTCTAGGACATAGAAGGAGGGTTCTGCTTTCAGTGATTGGGACTTCATCAGGAACTGCCACTTTCTGGCGGATGAAGAATTGTAGACCCCTTTAGGCTTAAAACTTTGGAACTGGTGCAATACCTGTGTGATATGCCAAGAAGAAAATGCTCTGACCTTTCCCCCATTTTGTGGCCCTTTTTTACCCTTTTTCTTTACCTTCCTCTTCCGGAGGAACTCTTCTCTGAAAAATCATCTCTGATTTTCAAAACTCTTAACAACGCAATCAACTTTTGCAAAAAGTTTGACTTTTTTTGTTGTTTTATTTCCCTGGCTGTCAAAAAGAAGATAAATTCCAATTTTTCATTTTCTGTATATTATTTTAATAATCTCTTAAGTATTTTCCTAATTTTGTTTTTAATTCTTGCTGTAGAAGCCTTGATGGTGGCGGCTATGTACCCGGGAGTCAAAACTGATGCATAGATGACTCTCCAACGGGTTTTCAGGGACACTAAGTCACACAGATGAATGAAAATCCCAGAAAAATTGTGTTCATACAAAATTTGTATCTAGCCCAAGAAGCTATTGTACAAACGGAGCTAGGGAACACTGCATGGTTTGAAGTCAGGAAAGATGTGTGTCAGAGTTGGATCCTTTCTCCTTATTTACTTCATCTATATACTGAGCAAATAATTGGTGAAGCTAGACTCTATGAAGAAGAATGTGGCATCAGATTTGGAGGAGGTCTCATTGACAATCTGAGTTACAGTAATGAAACAACTTTGCTTAGTTCAAGAAAGGAGGACTTGAAAAAGCTTGCTGCAGAAGATCAAAGACTAGAGTCTTCAATATGGATTACATCGCGTCATCAAAAAGCAAAGATCTTTACTACTGCATTCATAAGCAACATCATGGGAGACTAAGAAAGGATTGAAACTGTCAATTGTCTCACTTGAATCAACAATAAACACCCTTGGTACCAGCAGTCAGGAGATCAGGAGACATCTTGCCTTGGGCAAGTTAGCTGTCAGGGATCTCTGCAAAATACTGATGAGCAAGGATGTCAGTTTGAAGACTAAAGTGGGCCTGATTCAGGCCATGGTCTTTTCAATCAGTTACTATGCATCTGAGAGTTAGACTATGAATAAAGATGACAGAAGAAGAATTGATGTCATTAAGTTACAGTGTTGGAGAAGAGTACTGAAAATACCATGGACTGCCAAAGGAACAAACAGATATGTCTTGGGGAAAGTGCACCCAGAGTCCTCTTTGGAGGCAAGGATAGCAAAGCTTCATCCCTTGTACTTTGGAAATTTTCATAGGAGAGGCTATACCTTTGAAAGAAATATCATTCTCAAAAAGGTAGAGGGTCAGCAAAAGAGAGAAATCCCTCCCCTCTCCCTGAGATAGATTGACACAGAGACTATAGCAATAGGATCAAGTGTATCAGAGAAGATGAAGATGGAACAAGTTAGGACAGGGTTCAGGTCTGTTTTACATAGAATTGCTATAAGTCATACTCAGCTCCACAACACCTAATAACAGCAAGTCACACAACAGAAGATTGCTCATCTTTCTCCCTCTGAGCAACTGTTTGATTCAAACTACAAGCCTTTGGGTGAGCAGCACAACTCCTTACCACTAGACCACCAGACCTCTTCAACATGGTGGTGTTGCTATGTGCCATCAAGTTGCTTGTGACTCACAATGACCCTATGTACAAAAACTCTGAAGTCTGTGCCAACTTTATTGCTCTGACACACCTACCCTCATTACATCAGTCACTATATCAGTCCATCTCATTGATGGTCTCCTTCTCTTTCTCCATCCCTCCACCCTTCCAAGCATTTTGTCCCTCTCCAAGGACCTCCTTGCAACATGCCCAAAGTATGTCAGACAAAGACTCAGAATCCTTGCCTCCAAGGAACAGGCGGATTTCATCCCCTCTAGGATGAACTTAATTATTCTCCTGGCAGCCCATGGCATATTCAAAACTCTTCTTCAGCACCACAGCTCAAAGACATCAATTCCCTTTCTATCATCCCTAGTCATCATCCAACTCTCTGGCTCATAGCAAGTAATTGCAAATATTATGGCTTGGATCAGCACCTTAGACTCCAGATTGACATCATCGCTCTTCAGTACTCTGGAGAGGTTCCTGACAGCAGAATTTCCTAATACAATTCATTTCTTTATTTCCTAGCTCCTGGTACCAAAAGTGTTGATTGTGGAGCCAAACAAACTAAAGCTGTTAACAATCTCATTCTCTTTACCATCTATCATGGTGCTGTGGATTGGCCCAGTGGATTGGCCATGGTGCTGTGGATTGGTCCAATCACAACAAACTGTGATCCACACAGTCAAACACCTTTGCACAGTCAATGAAACACAGATAGACACATAATCCCCTGGTACACTCTACTTTCAGCCAAGATCTGTCTAACATTAGCTATAATATCCCTAATACCACAGCTTCTTCTAAATACAGCCTGCACTTCTGGAAGTTCTCTGTTGACATGTTGTTCCAGTCGATTATAGAAAATTTTCAACATCATCCTGCTTACATGTGAAATTAATGATATTGTTTGATAGTTTCTGTACTCTGTCAGGTCACCTGTCTTTCGAATGGGAACAAATATAGTTCTCTTTCAGTCAGTTGACCAGGTGGTTGTCCTCCAGATTTCTTTACATAACTTAGTGAGCACATCCTTGGCAGTGTCTGTTTGATGAAATATGTCAATTGGTGTGCCGTCAACTCCTGGAGACTTGTTTTATTTGTCAATTCTTTCAGAGCAGTTTGAACTTCCTCCTTCCTCACCACAGGTTCTTGCTCATACATTGTTTGATGAAATTTTTCTATGTCAGCCAATTTCTTCTGGTACAGTGACTCTGTATACTCCTTTCATCTTCTTTTAATGCTTCTTGGATCATTTAATATCCTGCCCAAGGTATCCTTAAGTAATGCAACTTGTCGCTTGAATTTGTTTTGAAAAGAACCCCTCACAGTATTTTAATCATAAAGCAGCCAAGACAAATCAGTTATCAAGTCTCTGACTCAGGACAATTCCATATGTGTAGAGTAGAAAGAAATGCACTTTATGAGGTTTTCAAGGCAGTGTTTTTTTCTGAAGCAGATCTTCAAACCTTACTCAAGGCACCTCTGGATGGGTTTGAACTTTGAACTTTTCGATTAGTAGTTGTGGTGTCAGAAACCTTGAAAACAGGATTTTCTATCTTTTGTGTTAGCCCTCATTGTGGGCATGGTATCCGCTACCTTAATTATGGACACAAGGTCTTGCAAATCATCAATTGCTGTGGAACCAATATAAAAGAGTGTTTTCCACACTGTGAGAGATGGTGGTGGAGAGTGAAGAGACTCTGTGGAGAAACTGTGGCAAGGTATAACCAGAGATGGAGCCATGGGTTTTGATTGCTGGATGATTGAAAGAAAAGCTGACTTATAACTGCTCTGAGATAAAGTTTACTGGATGATTGAGGAAACCAGAGGTGCATTTGGGTTCCTGCAATGAATCTGAACTCTCACTAATTGAGGATTATGCATTGTTAATATAGACTGGGACTTCTGGACTAAACCTGGGCTTGCATTGTGTGATATTCTTTGCCCGCCCACTCCCCTATTTCTCTAGTAAACCCCACAACTGTGAGTAAACTCTGTGAGTCAAGTTGCAACAAACATTGGACCCATTGATTGGTAGAAATAGGTGCAGGAGCATGTGGAGTGGCATGTCTGACAACGCAGCTGTGGATGATCCTTGAAGAAGGACATCATGCTTGGAAGGGTGAAGGACACTTAAGGAGAGGGAAACCCTGGATGAGATGATTGACACAGTAAATTAGATAACGAAGGTAAGTTTTCCAGAGGTAGTGAGTCTGGCTCAGTATAGGACAAGGTTCAGAGCTATTGTGCTTAGGGTCACTGTAAGTCACAGTTGATTGTATGGCCCATAACCAAAACAACAGTGTAGATGATATTGACTGGGACAGTTCCCCTTTATGAAGAGGATAGAAGTCAGATTTGGCCACCACCACATTGCATCTGCTCTTTTTATAGTAGTTCAGCACTTAAATATCTACCACCCACAATTTTCTATGTGAAATCAAATGGATATCTATAATCTGAGACTTACTATTTATTGTGTTTTACTCTGGTTTATGTGTTCTATCTATCATCTATCTATCTATCTATTATCTATCTATCTATCTATCTATCTATCTATCTATCTATCTATCTATCTATCTCTTTTTCTCTCTACACTGTGCTAACATCTTTAAAAAGGATCAACTATAAATTTCATCACCTACACCACAGCCAACTCTGCTAATCTATTCAGAAAGTTATAATTAGACAGGTACCAAGGAGTAGAAAATACAGTTACACTTTTAGAATCACTAATGAAAGAAGAGCCATTCTTAGAGCTGATAAGCATTTATGTGAATGTGACAGATCCTTTTTGAAATTTGAGTTAGTGACTTTGTGTGAATTAACAGAAAATGCAAGGGAAAATGAACTGATATGTCTTTGCTAGATACATAACTATCAACTAAAAAAGCATCTTTAATGACTAGGTTTATTGAGGTGACATATAATAATTCTTAAATGTTCTGTAATTAGGAGTTTCTACATCATGAAGGCAATTACAGAATTATTGCAAGATAGTGAAGCATGACTCTCATATGCTTATTCTTCATTTCAAAAGGTTTCTCATTTCCTAGTTCTTTCAAAAAGAAGCCTCATTTCAATTATTTTCAGAAAATATACTGACAAATACCAATATCAAAACCAAAATTGTCTATGTATAGTTAGATATAGAAACAATATTTTCATGGCCAGTAAAGATGTATGGACAATTTAACTAAACAGGGAAAAAACAAAATTGATGCCCCTGACTAGTTAAAAACCCAAAGGAATTCTGTTTCAGTTGAAAAAATCTTAGAACTATTTCAGAATACTTATTAGTGAGCTTATTTTATTATCTAGCTTAGAAAACAGCCTTGGAAATCTTTTATTCTTAGTGACTCTCACTAATAATTTCCTCATCTTATTGCTATGTGCTTAATGACATTCTTTAGTATATCCAAGAGTTTTTGATGTTGGAATATTCAATGACTCAAGTTTCATTCTAGCAGCTTGAAAGAATTATAATGAGATGCTCTCTTTTTTATATTTATACTCCCTTCCAGGCATATAATTTCATTTAAAGTTGATATTGTTCTAAATTTTCTATTCAATAATGAAATGCAAAGCAATGATTGTTCCCCTAAGAACAACTTTAAGCTTTTTGAGAGCTATGATAAGGACTTTGCAGTAAATGCAAAAGGTATCTTTCGGGAATTTATCACAGCACACTTGAAAGTCAGATAAAAGAGAAAGTTTAAATTAAAATATGTAGATCAAATCTATAATCTGGCACCAAATCAGTAGAGATATAGTGGGTGGCATGAAGAGAGTAGAAAAATCTGGTTGTCTGAAGCTTATAATAGAACTCAATCCCATCTCAACATATAGGAGAAATTGCTTAGACCTCAAACACAGAATAAAGGGAGTTTGAAGGTAAGCGATTAAAAAAGACATATTACCAAGAAAAGTAATAATGTTCATTAAGTGCCAGGCATATAATATGATAAAAAAATTTCTATATAACCAGTTGATGCCACTCCTAGTGATCCTGTGTACATTAGCTCTGAATCCTACCCTATCCTAAACCAATCTCATCATCTCAGACAGTCTTACTCTCATTTCTCCAGTCACTGAGTTAATCCATCTCATCCTGGGTCTTCCTCTCCTGCACTGTCCTTCCACCCTTCCAAAGTACGTGAGGCAAAGATTCAAAATCCTTGCCTCCAGGGAGCAGCCTGGTTTCACCCTCTCCAGATCAAACTTGTTTCTGCTCCTGGTGGTATGCGGTATGTTCAACACTTTCCATCAGCACCACAACTCAAAGGCATCAATTATTCTTCCTTCATCCTTTGTCACTGTCTAGCTCTTGGATGCATAGTAAGTAGTTGCAAAGACCCAGTGCACCTTAGTCTACAGACTTGACAGCAGATTTTCCTAATGTTATTCATCTTTTGATTTTCTGACTGCTGGTGACAAGATGTTGATTGTAGAATTCAGCAAGCTGAAATTGTTAACAATCTCAATCTCTTTACCATCTATCATGAAGCTGCCAATTGGCACAGTGGTGAGAATCTGTTTCCTTGATGTTGAGATTCAGTCCATATTTAAGACTATAACCCTTGGCTATCTGCAGCAAATGTTTCATGTCTTCAGTTTGAAATTCATGCAATGGTCTTCATTTTACAAATTAGAAAATTTAGATGAAGCAAAATGCTATCAGTGATTACATGCAATTTATAACTCTTATAAGTAAAGCAATTTCTATGTCCTGCAGTTTATGTTCTAGATACTGAAAAAAATATCTTTTAGTGTTTTTGTTGGTCCCAAAGACAACCAACACAGCCTTTGCTGCCCAGACTATTCTCTGGGGCCTAGCACAGGTATGCATGGGTAAGAAAAGCCTGCAGGATGCTGCTGCCTCTGCTTGTGAGTCAGCCCCCTGAACCCTGACCCCAAACCCAGAAGCAAAGAGGCCACAGGCTTCCCACTCTGAAGTCAGCTTGCTGCCTTTGCTGCTGAGCTCACATTTCCTGTCCTGGTCTGCTCAAAGAACATAAAAGTGGTAGGTCTCCCAGTTAATGCTTCAGGCCTCTGCTGATGCCTGAGAAAAACTGAGATCTGCTGAGAAAAATGCACTTAGAAAACAGATATCATAAAAATAAGGAAACAAGAACTACTTATACCCATACTGCTGAGGCTACTTCATACATACAAAGAAGTGCACTTAATTTTAAGGAAATAGAAGTTTGGTTTAAACACAATGAAAAAGCAAAACAAGGTTTTTTAAAAAAAAACAACAAAAAACACAAACACAAAAACCAGATTTGAATGAAAACCAATAAATACCTGAGAGGCAGAAAGATTGAAAGAATATACTTACGTGATGTTCCAAGAATTGGTGCTAAAGAAATTATAAATGATAGAAGAGAGAAATGAAACCATGATTAAAGAGATACAAGAACTTTTAGTAATTAATTAATTTGTAAAATTTTTTAAAATTAATATAAGAGAGGGTAAAATCAACACAGTTCTAAAAGCAAAAGAAAAATATGAAAATGCAAATTGGAATTATTAGACTAAGGTTGAAGAATCTTAAGCACACTGTTGTTATATGCTTTTGAGTCACCTGCAACTCTTAGTGGCCCTATGTACAACAGCTCTGAACTCTGCCCTATTCTGACACACCTAGTTATATAATCTTTTTGATTGCCTTTGAGTTGAGCACAACTCATATAGACCCTATGAACAAAAGACCTGAAGCCCCTCTACATCTATCAACATTTATCAAAGTTCATAGAGTTTCTGGAGGCATGTTGTTTAGGAAGTGGATGCCACTCCTGTCATAGTTCTTGTCACCCTAGTCACTGAATAAGTCCATCTCATCCAGGGTCTTCCTTTCCTGCACTGTTCCTACACCCTGGTCCCTCCTAGCAACATGCCCAAAGTATTGAGACAGATATTCAAAATCCTTACCTCCAAGGAGCAGCTTGGTTTCCCCCCCTCTAGGACAAACTGTTTTGTTCTCTTGACAGTTCATGGTAAGTTCAACACTTTTCTCCAACACCTAACTCAAAGGTATCAATTATCTTCTATCATCCCTAGTCATTGTCCAGCTCTCCAATGCATAACAAACAATTGCAAAGACTATGGCCTGAGTCAGGCACATCTTAGTCTCCAGACTGACAGCATAGCTCTTCAGTGCTCTAGATAGGGCCCCTGACAACAGAGTTTCTCAATGAAATTCATATCTTAATTTCTTGACTGATGGCCCAAGAATGTTGACTGTGGAACCAAACAAGCTGAAATTGTTAACAAATTCAATCCCTTCTCCATATATCACAATGCTGCCAATTGTGTCAGTGTTGAAAATCTTTGTATTCTTGACATTGTTGTTGTTATTGTTAAATGCTGTCAAGTCACGGTGACCCTATGAGCTTAAAACCTGGACACTTGTATAACTTTTGTCCTTTTTCCAGGTATAGGGTTTTCAGAGGCAAGCTGTTTCCGAAGTGGATGCCACTCCTGCTTCTAAGCTTGTTTTAATTGGGGAGCTCCACCAAGCATTGTCCACCAGGGATAACCATTCTCACATTTGACATAACAGTGTCACAGTATTCAACTTCACAGCTACCACAAGTTACCTCTGTACAGCAAATGGACAGACCAGGCTTACATGACTTAGAGGAAAGTTTCATCAAAAACAATTAAAAACTGCAAATTAGAAGGCAGGATTGAAAAGACTGAACAAGACTCCGTGAAATAGAAGACAAGAACCTACTAGAAGCAAAAACAGAGATTGAATAAAAATTAAGAAAACTTAAGAATCTTGTGAGATGACATCATATGAAGTAACATGTGTGTGACTGGAATTCCAAAATAGGAGGAAAAGGAAAAAGACTGAGAAAACTGTGGAAGATACACTAGAAGAAAACTTTCTATGTATCTTGAAAAATGAGGAAATATACATTCATGAAGCTCAGTAAACATCAAACAAACTCGACCCCAAAAGAGAAGCATCGAGACATATCATAGTCAAATTATCCAAAATAAAAAAGGACAAAATATTAAAAGCTGCAGGAGTGTAAAAAGAAAAAGCTGTACATGAGGACAGCCATATCTGATCTTTACCAACTCTGCAAAGGGAAACTGTACCTGTTAACAATATCAATAACACAAAATAAATTTTCATGTGGTCAGACATGCCTCTCTACATTCCCAAACCTTTTTATACTCATCCCAATACCAATCTCATTGCTTTATTGGATATAAAACCTATTTTAATAATTCATAGACCTCACAGAATCGTATAAGGGAAGTCAATAGTCAGGATAGCTTCTCAAATGTGCTCACAAACATCTCAGCCTTTAGCTTTATAGCTTTAGGCAAGTGTTACATAGCTCTTATAAAATCTCCACCAGGCCACAAAAAAACTTGGACAAAAGGCTCATAACTCTGATTAAATGGGATGTGAGTTCCAAGGTCAGTTCTATCTCTGATTTGTCACTCTCTGATTTTCTGCTGCCTTTGTTGCTGCTCTCCTAAAGGTCTAGCAAGCACAAGAATCTCTAGCTGTGAAAGGTGTGCACTGCATGCCTGCTTCTTCTTTGCTGGTATTAAGAGTTTAAAATCTGCCACCGAATCTGCTCAATGTAATGTAATGAGACTTGCCCATACCCTAGGAATGTCATTTTGAACAATAAACCCTTAACACTACAACAAGAAAAATAAAGAGTCATCTATTGAGGAGAATGTAAAAAGAGCAAGTGCCACATGTGGACAGCCATGTATAACCTTTATAAAATTACAAAGGTCCACTCTCCACATCAGTGGAATCAACAACACAAAATTAATCCCCATGATGTCGAACATGTCCCCCACATTCACACCACTTCCTACTAATCTCAACACTACTCTTACTGCTTTACTGGGTCACAAAGCCCATACAATAGTTCACAGACCACACAGAATCATATTGGAGAAGTCAAAAGTATATAATTCAGGTTAGCAATAGAATATAGTCAGGACAGCTTCAGAAATACCCTCGCCTTGAGCCTTACTGCTTTAGGCCAGTGTTACAAAGAAAGTGAATGGACAAAACGACAACAACAAAAAAAGGAAGACAACAAAATGGTAACCATAAAAAAAATGGTTTGTCAATAACCACACTCAATGAGAATGGTTTAAACATACCAATTAAGAGAAAATAGGAAGCAGAATTGATTTTAAAAAGCTATGCTCATCAATATGTTGTCTAGAAGAGGCACATCCAAGAAATGAGAAAGACTAAAAATCAAAGGGTGAGGTAAAAACATACCAAGCAAATGATATCCATAAAAAAAAAAAGCAGGAGTGCAATACCAATCTGATAAAAAAGACCACCATAAGAAACAAAGGAGAATACTATAATTACTAAAAGCATGATAGAACAAGAGAAAATAACATTGGTTAATATCTAGGGATAGAGGCTAAATGTCAAGAAGACAAAGATTCTCACCACTGGACCAATTGGCAGCATCAGGATG
>NW_006399906.1:1165431-1172914 GCF_000299155.1 Elephantulus edwardii | reverse complement strand
AGATGGGTTCAATAATGTATGCTACTCTGAAACAGAGAAGGGAGAAAACGGTTTAAAAGAGATATGTGATTAGGTATTTAAGTCACGACAGGAGTCTAGAGCAAAGCCTACATAGTGGAGTGGACCTGGGGGAGGGTTTGTAAAACAATGAAAGAATTTTTCTTTTACTTTTCCAAGAGGGTCTTGTACTAGGGGGGGAGAGTTGAGAGGGGAGAAAAGTACAACAATGAATGAGTGGAAATCCAAAGTCTCTGTAAATATTTACTAAAATTAATAATAAATTTAAATAAAACAAACAAACAAAAAAAACCCCCAAAACACCAAACAAGAAAGGTAAGGAAAAAAGGAAACTAAAAAAAATTGCTATTCTTACTGGGGTGAGATGATATCTCATAGTTGTTTTGATTTGCATCTCTTAGAGCTAGGGATTTTCAACATTTCTTCATGTGTTTGTTGGCCATCTGAATGTCTTCTTTGGTGAAGTGTGTGTTCATATCCTGTGCACAATTTTCAATTGCATTGTTTACCTTTATCTTGTTGTGGTGAAGTCACAATGTCTTTAAGCTAGAAATGAACAATAAGATAAAAGAAAAATGAACATTTACATGGAAGCTCAATAATATCTTGTTGGCACACTACTGGGTAGAGAAGAAATAAAAAATTCTTCAAAATGAACTAAAATGAAAACAGCATAGCAAAACTCTTTGGGATACAGCTAAGGCAGTTGTCAGGGTACCATCTCAATAAAAAAAACACATATAAAAAAGAAAGAAAGAAAATAACAACTTAACAGCAAAGAAAAAAAGAACAATAAACTAATCCCAGAGCCTCTAAATGAAAATTCTAAATATTAAGGCTGAAATAAATGGGATAGAAAAATAATCAAAACCTTCAACAAAACCAAGAACTGATTCAAAACCTTCAACAAAACCAAGAGCTGGTTCTTTGAAAGGGTTGTTGATATAGGCAAAATTAACAAAAGAAAAGAGAAAATTAATAAGAAATGAAAGAGATGACATCACAATAGAATCAACTGAAATTAAATCAATAATGTGGGAATTCTCTGAAAACTGTTATGCAGATGAAAGTGAGGAGGGCTTGTAGCACTTGTTGCAGAAGATTAAGGAATGTAGCCTTCAGTGTAGGCTGCATCTCAATGACCAAAAAAAAAAAAAGAATATTCTTACCACTGAACTGATAGGCAGCATCATGAGGAGACTAAAATTGTCAACAGCTTCATCTTTCTTGGATCCAAAATTAATACCCTTCTTACCAGCAGTCAGGAAATAAGGAGACACATTGCACTGGGAAAATCTGCAGTTAGGGACTTCTCCAAATTATTGAGGAGTAATGATGTCAGTTTGAGGTGCATCTAAGTCAGCCCATAGTCTTTCCAATTACTAGCTATGCATTCGAGAGCTGGACAATGAATAAGAATGACAGGGAGAAAAATAACGCCTATACACTGTGATGTTGATGAAGAGAACAGACAGATATATCTTGGAGAGAGTAGAGCCAGAGTACTCTTTGGAGGCAAAATTACAAGGCTTTGCCTCACATACTTTAAGCATGTTGCGAAGTGGTGCTATTCCTTGGAGAAGGACATGATGCCGGGAAGGGGAAGGATCAATGAAGGAGAGGAAGACCCTCAACCAAGTAGACTGACATGGTGACTGCTGCAATGGAGTGTCAGGAAGTGTGAGGTTGGCACAAGATAGAACAGAATTCATATCTTTTGTTGATAGGGTTGCTATGAATCATACTCAACTTGACAGCACCTAACAATAAAATTAAAAATCTAAAGGAAATATACAAATTACTAGAAACCCAAATTGACACAGACAGAAGTAGAAGACATGAACAAACTCATTACAAAAGAAGAAACTGAAAAAGTCATAAAAAGACTCCACCACAAAAAAATCCTCACCCAGAATGATTCACAGGTGAATTCTACCAAACTTGCAAAGATAAATTATCACCTATTATACTTAAATTATTTTTAAAAATAGAAAAAAGAAGGAATACTTTTAGAGTTATTCTATAGAGTAAACATAATCCTAAAAACAAAACCAGGCAAAGACATTACCAAAAAAAGAAAACTGTAGACCAATATCTTTCATGAGCATAGATGCAAAAATTCTTAACAAAGTCATGGCCAATGGAATCCAGCAGTATATAAAAAAAATAATTCATCAAGACCAAGTGGGATTCATAGAAGGAAGGCAGGAATAATTCAACATAAGAAAAATCATCAATGTAATTCATAACATTAACAAAGCAAAGAACAAGAATCACATGATCCTATCAATTGTGTGGACAAAGCCTTCAACCAAATTCAACACCCTTCCTGATAAACACACTCAACAAATAGGAATAGAGGGGAATTTCTTCAACATAGTGAAAGGTATATATGCAAAAGCAAGAGTCAATGTCTTTCTCAATAGAGAAAGACTAAGGGAATAAACTAAAGGGTCCCAAGAAAACAGAAACCAGACAAGAGGCCCACTATGACTATTCCTATTCAATATTCTATGGGAAGTGTTTGCTAAGACAATAAGAGAAGAGAATAAAATAAGAGTCATGTAAATAGCCAAACAGGTATTAAAACTGTATCTATGCAAACATTATGATAGTGCACACAGAAAACACCAAAGACTCAATCACAAAAATTGTTAGACCTAGTAGACCAATTTAGTAGAGTGGTAAGATGCAAGATTCATATAAAAAATATCAGTGAAATTTTTCTACAGCAACAAAGAAAGCATGGTAAAGGAAACTAAGAAACAATACCATTTACAATAGCCAACCGCAAGACGAAATACTTGAGAATAAAAGCAACTGGAGACACAAAAACCTTTATGAGAAAAAGTATAAAACACTTCTACAAGAAACAATACCAAACTATGAAAAAAACCCTTTTTGTTAGGTACTGCCAAGTCAAGTACAACTGATAGCCGCCCTATGAACAACAGATCTGAAATCTGCCCTATCCTGTGTCATCCTCATCATCTCTGACATACTTAGATTCATTGCTCCAGTCACTGTGTTAATATATCTCATTGTGGTCTTTCTCTCTTTCACTGATCCTCTGTCTTTCAAGGTATAATCCCTTTCCAAGGAATAGTGTCTTCTAGCAACGTGCCAAAAATATGTGAGACAAAATTCCGTCGTGCTTACCTCCAAGAAGTACTCTAGCTGCATATTTTCCAGAACAAACATAATGCTTGGAATGGTAGTGGGACAGCAAAAGAGAGGGATGACAAACTAAATAGAGGAGATTTATATTTGTACCCATTGTAAATAAAGGTGGTCTACAAGAACGTGGAAATTATCAAACAATACTGCTATTACCTCTCATACATATAAGTATTGCTGATAATATTTTTTCTTGATCACAAAGTTTATTTCTTTGTCAGTAATCCCAGAGATAATTTGTCCTTCTATTGGTATTTTTCTCCTTGTACAAAATTTTCAAGTAGTGTGCATCTTTATAACAAAAAAAAGGATCAATTTGAAGATCTGATCTAAATTGATTTTTAATGCAACATATAATTTTCTAGCATATATTTCCCATTTAATTTTTCCCCATTCATTCATTGTTACACATTTTCCTACCCCCCAGTTCACTTTTCTCTTTGAATAGAAAAAATTTTTTTTTCATTGTTATACAATACCCCCACCAAGTTCACTGTCCTCTTTAATATGCATTACTTTTTCTGGAATCTTGTCATGAAAAGAATAACTAATCATATATTCCTTTTAAACAGTTATGTCCTTAATTTGTTTCAATGAAGTATACACTATTTATTCCTTTATTTCTTAGGTCCCCCCAACCTGAATGTCAGTCCCATTGTACAACAATGGCACTATGCAGTATTTGTCCTTTTGTGACTGAGATATTTCACTCAGCATAATATCCTCCAGGGTCACCCATTATGTATAATATTTCATGGGTTCCTTGTTTTACAATGCAACATAGTGTTCCTCTGTGTGAATATGCCATAGCTTTGTATTCGTTTGTTGATGGGCACTTGGGTTGTTTCCAACTGCTATTGTGAACAAAGCAGCAATAAACATGGGTGTGCATATATCTGCTTGAGTGACACATCTGGTTTCTTTGGGGTGTATCTCGATACTAGAATTGCTGAGTCAAATGGTATTTATATTTCCAAATTTTTGAGAAAGCATCAAACTGCCTTCCATAGTGGTTGCTCCATTTTATCCTCCCACCAGCAGTGAATAAGGATTCCAGTTTTTCACAACCCTGCCAGCATCTGGCATTAGTTGTTCTGTTAAATTTTGCTATTCTTACCAGGGTGAGATGATATCTCATAGTTGTTTTGATTTGCATATCTCTTCGAGCTAGGGATTTTGAACATTTCTTCGTGTGTTTGTTGGCCATCTGAATGTCTTCTTGGGTGAAGTGTCTGTTCATATTCTTTGTCAATTTTGCAATTATGTTATCTTCATCTTGTTGTGGCACCCAAGTATTCTATAAATTCTAGATATAAGTCCCCTATGAGACAAGTCATTGCAAAATATTTTCCCCCATTCTATGGCTTCCCTTTTTACTCTGTTGTAGAAGTTTTTGGATGTGCATTGGGATTTGATTCTTAGAAGGTCCCATTCATCTATTTCATACTCTCCTGATTGTAGGTTTGTCAGGATGTTTGGATGACTGCTCATCTTGTGGATTAGGACATCTAGAGTTCTTCCAAGTTTTTCTCTAGTGATGTTTATAGTCCTTGGTTTTAGTCCTAGGTCCTTCATCCACTTTGAGTTGGATGGAGTAAGGTGTAGATCTTGCTTGAGTTTTCTGCAGTTAGTCTTCCAATTTTGCCAACACCGTTTGTTATAAAGGCTGTCATTTCCCCACTTAACTGATTTCATCTTCTTGTCAAAAATCAGTTGACCATAGATGGACTAATTTCTGGGTTCTTAATTTTTTTTTAATTATTTTGTGTGCGTGTACCGTCAAATCAGATCTGACTGGTACAGGAGGATATTGCGCCTCCTTCTCCGGCAGAGCATCTGGTGGATTCGAACCGTGTTCCTCTGGGATTGCAGTGCAGCTTCTTGCCACTAGGCCACCAGAGCTCCCCTAATTTCTGGGTTCTTAATTCTATTCCATTGATATATGTGTCTGTCATTGTATCAGTACCATGCTGTCTTGACCACCAGGGCAGTGTAGTAGGATTTGGAATCACGGAGTGAGGATGCCTCCTACCTTGTTTCTCTTTTTAAGGAGTTGCTTATTCGGGACCTTTTTCCATTCCAAATGAAATTGCAGATTGCCTTTTCCATCTTGTTGAAGAATAGAATCAGTATTTGTATTGCGATTGATTGAACTTGTAAATTGCCTTTGGTAGTATTTTCACAATATTGGGTCTTCCTATCCATCATCAAGGTATATTCTTCCATTTCTCCAGGTCTTTTTATTTCTTGTAGAAATGTTTTGTAATTTTCTTTGAATAGATCCTTTGTGCTTATATTTAGATTTATTCCCAAGTGTTTAATCTTGTGACTAGCTATTGTGAAGGGTATTATTTTTCTTAGCTCCAGGTCTGTATTCTTTTTGTCACAGTAGAGAAATCCAATTGATTTTTGTATGTTGATCTTGTATCCTCCCACTTTGATGAATTGGTAAACTATGTCCAGTATTTTTTTCGCTGTTTAGGGTTTTCTACATATACTATCATATCATCTGCATACAGAGATGATTTTACCTCCTCTTTGCCAATTTGGAGACCTCTTATTTCCTAAATTCTCTTGTCTCATTGCCATTGCTAAGAGTTCCAATACAATATTGAATAGGAGAGGTGATAGTGGCATCCTTGCCTACTTCCTGTTCTCAAAGTGAATACCTTTAATATATCTCCATTGAGAACAATATTGGCTCTCGAATTTACATATATACTTTTTTCTATGTTGAAGAAATTTCCCTCTAATGCTTTTTTGTTGAGAGTTTTAATCAGGAAAGGGTGTTGGATTTTGTCAAAGACCTTTTCTGCATCCATTGATAGGATTATGTGGTTCTTGTTCTTTGCTTTATTAATTTGATAGATGCATTGATTTTTTTTTACTTATGTTGAACCATCATTGCAAATCTGTTATGGATCCCACTTGGTCATGATGAATTATTTTTTTGATGTATCATTGGATTATTTTGGCTAGGATTTTATTCAGGATTTTTGCATCTATGTTCATGAAATATATTGGCCTATATTTTCTACTTTGGTGGTATCTTTACCAGGCTTTGATATAAGTGAAATGTTTGTTTCATAGAAAGAGTCTGGGAGAATTCCATCTTTTTCTATTTTCTTAAATAGTTTATATAGAATTGATGATAGCTCTTCTCTGAATGTTTGATTAAATTCACTTGCAAAACCACCTGGTCTAGGACTTTTTTCGGCTGGAATTTGTTTTATTACCTTTTCAATTTCTTCATTTGTAATGGGTCTGTTCAGGGTTCAATTTTGGTTTGTGTCAGTTTAGGCAGGTTGTGAATTTCTAAGTATCTGTGCATTTCCTCTAGGTTTTCATATTTGCTTAAGTACAGTTTTTCATAATATTCCAAGATTAACCTTTTTATTTTGGTTGGTTCTGTTGTGATGTTGCCCGTTTTAATTTCTTATTCAGATTATTTGTGTCTTTTCCTTTGTTAGCTTTGCTAATGGTTTGTCATTTTTGTTGACCTTTTCCAAGAATCACTCCTAGTTTTGTTGATGGTTTCAACTGGTTTTTCTCTTTTCTATTTCATTTATTTCTGCTCTAATTTTTATAATTTCAGTTTTTTTAAAGGCTGTTGGGGTTTCTTGTTCTTTTTCAATTTGTTGGAGATGTTGGTTTAGAGAGTCACTGGTCATTTTTTTCTGCCTTTTGACCTCTGATTACTGCTTTGGCTGTTTCCCAGAGGCTTTGGTGAGTTGTGTTTTAATTGTCATTTGTTTTGAGAAACTTTTTAATTTCAGTTTTTATTTCTTCGTCTACACACTCATGTTCAAGCAAGGAGTTGTTCAGCTTCCAAATGTATGGTTTTTCTCCTTTATCCTTTTGTTATTAATTTCTAATTTTGTAGCATTGTCATCTGAGAAGATGCTTTGTATTATTTCTATGATTTTTTATTTACTGTTGCTTGCCTTATGACCTAAAATGTGATCTATTCTGGAGACGTTCCATGCACATTAGGGAAGAAGATAAGCCATGCTTTTGGGGGGGTGCATTAACCTATACATATCTACGAGGTCGAGTTGGTTTACTGTATGTTTTAATTCTTCAGTATCTTTGCTGAGTTTCTTTCTGGTAGTTCTATCTGTTCTCAAGACTAGTGTATTGAAGTCTCCGAGTACTACAGTAGTGTTGTCTATTTCCTTTTTCATTTTTGTTAATGTTTGTTTTATATATTTTTCAGGTCTTTCATTTGGTGCATTGTTGTTGTTGTTGTTATGTGCCATCAAGTTGATTGCGACTCATAATGACCCTA
>NW_006399906.1:1153440-1164776 GCF_000299155.1 Elephantulus edwardii | reverse complement strand
GAAGACTGTGGTCCTTGACCTTCTGCAGCAAGCGCTTCAGGACCTCCTCAGTTTTAGCAAGTAGGGTTGTTTCATCCACATAAAGCAGGTTGTTGATGATTCTTCCACCCGTCCTGATGCCACATTCCTCTTCGTACAGCCCATTTGGTGCATAGATATTATTGTTATGTCCTTTTGTTCTACTGACCCTTTAAACATTATGTAGTGACCTTCTTTGTCCTTTGTGATGGTTTTTGCATTGAAATATATTATATTAGAGATTAATATAGGTACTCCTGCTTTTTTCTGGTTGCCGTTTACTTGGTATACTTTCCCCCACTCTTTTATATTTAGTCTTTATCTTCATTTTTCAGATGTGTCTCTTGGAGACAGCATATTGATGGATTTTGGGGTTTTTTTTATCCAATCTGCTACTCTGTTTCTCTTCAGTGGTGCATGAAACTATTCACATTCAGTGTGATTATTGAGAGGCAAGGTTTTATTGCTATCATCTTGTTGAATTCTTTTCAGTGTTGTTGCAAGTTACTTTGGTCCATCCTACTTTCTGTGACACCTCTGTAAGAAGGATGTCTCTCAATGTATCCTGCAACACTGGTCTTGTTTTTACAAACTCCCTTACATTTTTTTTTTCTGGGAATATTATGATCTCTCCTTTATATTTGATGGACAGTTTTGTTGCAAACAGTATTCTTGGTTTACAGTTGTGTTGAATGTTCAATATATGTCCCTCCACTGTCTTCTTACTCACATGGTTTCTACTGAGAAATCAGAACTTAATCTTATTTGCTTTCCTTTGTAGGTTACTCTTTGTTTCTCCATTGCTGCTTTCAGAATTCTCTCCTTGATCTTTGGTTCTGGCAAATCTGACTATGATATACCTTTGTGGTTTTGTTTTGGTGTCTATTCTGCATGATGTTCTCCCAGCTTCTTGAATATATATTCTCTCATTCTTCATTATGCCTGTGAAGTTTTCGTCTAGTAATTCTTCCACAACTTTTTTGATGCCTTTACTTGCTACTACCTGTTTTGGGATTCCGATGATGTACATGTTATTTCTCTTGATGATGTCCCACATTATTCTTAGGTTTTCTTTTTTTTTCCTTCCTTTTTGATTCTGCTTTTTGCTCTAGCAGATCAGTGGAGACAATTCTATCTTCTATTTCACTGATTTTGTGTTCCATCTCTTCAACTCTGTTCATGTGTCCCTCCATCATGTCTCAAACATTGGACCTCAAAATTTGTATTCTTATTTATTGTTTTTTCCAGAGCCTCTAATGCCTTGTTTATCTGCATTGTTTTGGATTTTTTTAAGCTTCTCCTGGGTTTTGCTTGAAATGTCCTGTAATTCTTCAAGTTTGTTTTTCACCCATTGAAAATATTCAATCATTGTTCTTTTAAATTCTATGTCAGAAAGTTCCATTAGACTTTCTGGCTTCAGGAAATCCATTGATCCTGTGTCATTTTTGGGGGGTGACATTTTACTTTGTACCTGTGTAGGTTGTGAGGCAGCCTGCTTCTTGCATGACATTGCTGTAGTAGAGTTTTTCATGCCTGACACAGTAATAGGTTCTTGATCCCAAGTAACTGCTCCAGAAAAACTTGGGCAGTTACAAGGCCAGTGTTTCTCTATGAACTACTGATCCAAAGGAAGGTTCAGTTCAGGGCCTGTGAAAGCAGTTTTTTTCTGTTTATTACTGTTGCAACTAGGTCAGATTGAGGCATTCTAGACTAAAGGAAGTTAGTTGACTGGACATGAGAAGATGCAAAGCGAAGCATGGATGCAAGGGCACAAGGTGGGCATAGGTGCAGGGTATGGGCACAGGGCATGGGCATGAGGACAAGACACAGGCATGGGGAGGGTACAGGCACAGAATGTGAGCAGACTTTAGGTGATTTAGTACACATGGGGACCTACTCAAATTCTAGCTCTCCAGGACACTCCCTAGCTTGGGCCTCTCCCAGGCAGGGCTGCTCCCTGGTGCAGCAAAGGTCATTTCTCTGGTGTGGCACAGAGTGCTTCCCCATCATGAAGTGGGCTGCTTCCCTGACTTGGGGTGGGCTGCTTCCCAGGTGCAGCACAATCCACTCTCCCAGCTTCAAACCCTCCCCCCCAATAATTTTTTAAAACAAAGTTCTGCATTGACAGAAAATTGCAAGAAAGTCAATCTGAATGCAGAAGAAAATGTAAAAAAAAAAAGAAGAATATCATTAGTGATGTCAAATGATTCTTGGCTAAAAGCAGAAATATACTAAAAAGATGGTTATTTACCTATGTTAAATTGGCTATGCAAAGACATTCAACTGTATTGATTAGAACAAAGCATATACAACATTGTTGTGGAGTAGTAAGTTGCTTATTCAAAACAACTATCCTAGTCCTTGACTTTGACTTTTGTCCCATGGACTATGCCAATGATATGAATAAAGGGAATAGAACCTTTTGAATGCTAATATGTAAACAAGATAGGTAGATTATCGATCTGTCTTGCCATTACACCAGACTTAAATTGAGCAAGTTTAGTAGCAGAAGATAACAATTTCACTATCACCAAGAAAGAAGCAGTGGAGAGTCCAATGTATGTTCATGTGCACCAGAGTTCTCTGGTAAATTAGAATGAGATCTAGAGAGAGCATCAATAATAAAACAATCAAAGACCAACATACACAGAGCTGATCTGGAACAGTTGCTCCATAGAGCCAAAGTCAACGTTTGAACCAGAGTCAAAAGCCTATGCTCAAGCTTGATGGAGAACCAAGGAGGCAGATGACATTATTAGCAGGACTGAAAGACCTTTGTAATATTGACTTGAACATGCAAAATTGAACGCCACTGGGCTTACCAGTATACCTGATAAACTGTCCTGTTTTTCAGTGTGCTAGAAACCATTGTTGTAGTCATTATGTCAAGGTAACCAAGAGTGCTATTGAAATAAGAATAGTCAATGTTTAGTCAATGCATTGAATTATGATGTTACAGAAGGGTACTGAATATCCATCGCATGAGTGTAAAATAAATAAATTAGCAAGTCTGCCTTTGAGAACAGAAACCAGTTTTCTCCTTAGGAGCAAGGTTGGTGGATATTCATCCCATATAGTTTGGGAATGTTGTCAGGAGAGATCAGATCTTGAAAAAAGAGATCATCCTGGGAAAGGTGGAGAAGCAGAGGAAAATCTTCAATAAGATGAAGTGACACAATGACTAACAACGGACTTTAGCGTAATCTTCAGAGATCATGAGAATTGTGTAGGATAAATCAAAGCTCTGATGTATTGTTCATAGCATTGCTTTGAGTCATAGTTAATTAAATGGTACCAAACAACAAGCAATAATGTTTATTTAACTATTACTATTCTAAGTTTTAAAATACATATCAATGCAGTTCTTTTCAGAACAACTCTTTGAATAGTTCCGATTATTATCCTCATTTTACAGATGAGAAAAGCAGAGGTACACGTGTTATACAACTTAAGTAAACTTGGAAGCAAGAGTGGCATCCACTCCTAAACAACATGCCTCCAGAAACTCTATGAACTTTGATAAATGTCTATAGTTGTAGAGGGGCTTCAGGCCTTTTGTTCACAGGGTCACTATGAGTTAGTTGTACTTGGGTTGAAGGCAAACAACAACAACAAACTGAAAAGCAACTAAGTTGGTGGTGAGCACCACAGGCAAGGATCTTAGCCAAGTCTCTCAGAAAAGTGTAACTCACTGCTCTCATCCATATCATAAATTTCTCTAATTTTCCATATAATTTCAGGAGAAAAACCCAACCTTCTGAGTCAATTCTAATTTAGTGCAACCTTATATTGTTAGATCACAGAGAAGAAAACAGCCCGGCACTGTGCCCTCTCACAATCACTGATTTGTTTGAGATTATTTCTGTGGTTGTTATATCAATTCATTTCATCAGGGGTCTTACCATTTTTTATTGACCCTACACTTTACCAAGCATGATCTCTTTCTCACACTATGTGCACAAATAACTTCTTCCAGAAGGATCTGTGATTTCTGTGCTCTTTTGTACATTGGATTTCCGAAGGGCCTGTTATTTTGGAAGTGGACAGCCAATCCTCCTCACTAGCCTGTCTTAATTTGGGTGCTCAGCTTTAGAGCACTGTTTGACAGAAAAGCATTTTACCCAAAAGAACTTATGAGAATATGCAGGCAACAGATCAGGTGTTGGTTCTGGGGGCTCATCCCCTTCAAGCATGTGTGTGTTCCCATCTTCAACCCACCCTGTCAACACCCAACTCAGTTCCCTCTCCTTTCTCCTTGGGCACCTCCTGACCCCTCTGTCTTGACAGCTCAGGCCTCCCACACCCTCTGTCCTCTCATATCTTCTTAATTCTCCTGTGACATTGGTACTTCTGGCACAGAGGTGTGTAGGGAGGTGGTGTCTACATGGCGAAAGTGATCTCCATGTACTTCCCAAAGGAGGAATGTTCCAGCAGTGGGAGGGTTCTGGCAGTAGGAGGGGTCCAGCAGCAGGCGGGGTTCTGGCAACAGGAGGGGATCAGGCGGCAAGAGAGGGTCTGGCATCTGGCAGCAGGAGGGTCTTCACAATTATTTGCTATACAGAAGAATTGATACCTTCGAGCTGTGGTGCTGAAGAAGAGTATAGAACATACCATGGGCTGGTAGTAGAACCAACAGGTTAGTCCCAGAGAGGGTGAAACCAGGCTGCTCTTTGGAGGAAAGGATTTTGAAGCTTGTCTGACATACTTTGGGCATGTTGCAAGAACGACCACTCCTTGGTGAGGAGCATAATGCTTGGAAGGGTGAAAGGACAGCGCAAGGGAGGAAGACCGTAGGCGAGATGGATTGTCTCAGTGACTGGGCTAATGGGGGGTAGGTGTGTCAGAGAAAATGATGTTGGGTCAAGAGAGAGCAGAGTTCAGAGGTGTTGTACATAGTGTTGCTATAAGTCACAAAACAACTTGACCACATAACAACAACATGGTTTCTGTGGGGAGAAAACAAAACCAACACACAACTTTTCTCACTGCCATTGAATTAGAATCAACTCGTAGCTGACTCACCAGTGAGTTTTCAGAAGCTGTAAATGACATGGGAAAAAAGAGTGCCCCTCTTTCCTAGAGGAGAAGCTGGTGGATTCAAATCACCTGTTTTAGAGTTGGCTGAACAATTCCTTTACCCACTAGGTCACCAGAGCCCCTAACGAGGTACAGTTCCCATTTCTAATATCAACTATTTCTCCTCCCCTCAGTATTTAACCTCCTGTCTATTCTTGTTATTGTTACTGTGTTTCATCAAGTGGGAACCAACTCATAGCTAACCCTCAAGTGAGTTTTCAGAGACAGTTTAATCATATTGGAGGAGATTGCCCAGATTTCTCCCAAGAGTGGATTCAATCCACGTGCTTTGTTGGCCTTCCCCTCCTGCACTGTCCCTCCACCCTCCCAAGCATGATGTCCCTCTCCAAGGACCGGTTTCTCCTCACAACATGTCCAAAGTATGTTAGACGGAGCCTCAGAATCCTTGCCTCCAAGGAGCCACCCGGTTTAACCCTTTCCAGGAAGAATCTGTTTGTTTTCCTAGCAGTCCATGGTATTCTCAATACTCTTCTCCAGCACCACAGCTCAAAGGCATCAATTCTCCTTCTATCCTCCTTGGTCATTGTCCAACTCTCTGATGCATGACAAGTGATTGCGAAGACCAGGTTCTGTAATTAATTGCAATGGCTAAAAAAATTCATAAACGACCATGAAATTGTAGAAGCTGGCAAACCCCAAATCTGTGGATCGATTCTCAGTCTGGAGGAATCTCTGGCTCATGTGGCCAAAAAGGCTGATGAATGAGAGTAGGCTCAGATCATGAGGCAGCCATTCATGAGGTAGCTGAATCAAGTTAAAGAATAAGTCATAGTTCAAATCCCAGAGACTAGGCTGAACCTAGCAAGATGCAGCATCCAGAGCGAAGTGGAATGAACAATGCTGAGCGTACATATATATTGGCTACAGACCAGATCCAAAAGGTAACTAAAGGTGGTTATTTGAGTCATAGCCTTCAGCCAGATGGAGATTCAAGATTCATTCCACCTTAATCCTAATCCTGCATCGGCAGCACAACAGAGTACTCTCTCCATATTGGGACCACAAGCACAGGCACAGAGGACAGAGTTTACAAATGCACAAAATGGAGCCATATGGCTAGAAGGAAGGGTCATGCTATGAAATTCACTGCACTGAGTATGAAATACAAAGTTTACCAGCTTCACTTTTAAGGAGACAGCAGTTTGCCCCATAGAGATTCCAAAGCTCTAAATCTTACAGAAACAGACTGCCATATCTTTCTCCCACAAAAGTATGGGCGGTTTTAAACTGTTTACTATTCACTTGGTAGCTACACACTTTAACCACTGTGCTTAACTTCTTGTTTCCATCATTGTTGTGCAATTGATACTTCACTAAGGAGCATAAGTGATCTTTTATAAAAAGTAAATTTTATCTTTGTCTTTACCTAGTACATCTATAACAGTATATCAGAATTGTATGACTTTAATATACAGAGATTTATTCTCCCACAGTTCAGAAACTGGAAATTAGACTTTGTAGTGCTAGTCCTCTCTGTCAACTCAAGAGGAAAGTTCTTGTCTCCTTTCAACATCTGTGACTCTGATATTCATTGGAGATCCCTCTATGTGTAGGCATCAGTCCTTTTCACTATGTGCAAATTACCGAACAATTTCATTAATATCACAAGGAAGGAAAATATTGCTGAAGATCATCCAAAACCAGCTGGAACAGTGCATTGACAGGGACCTGCCAGAAGTTCAAGCTGGATTTAGAAGAGGCCAGGGATATTATTGCTAATGTTATATGGATCCTGGCTAAAAGCAGAGAATACCAGAAGAATGTTTATCTTTCATTGACTAAGCAAAGTCATTTGACTGAATCACAACACAATACAGCTAAAAAAGAATGGAAATTCTAAAACAAAATTTATGGTTATGCAAAATCTATACCTAGATCAAGAACTGTTGTCCAAATGGGGCAAGGGAGCACTGCATGGTTTAAAGTCAGAAAGGCTGTGTATCAGGGATGTATCCTTTCTCTATATCTATATAATCTGTATGCTGAACAAAACATGTGAGAAGTCAGACTCTATAAAGAATAATGTGGCATCAGGATCAGAGGAAGACTCATCAATAACCTGTGTTGTGTGGATGGCACAACTTTGTTTGCTGAAAATTGAGTGGACCTGAAAAGCTTGCTACTGAGACTTATTGTTGTTGTGCATCATAGAGTTGGAACTGACCCAATGCTAACCCCCCAGCAGGTTTTCAGAGGCAGTTCACCACTTGGGAGGAGATTTCCCATCCTTCTCTCCACTACTAAGACTACAGCCTTCAAAATGTATTACACTGGAACATCAGAAAAATAAAGGTCCTTACCACTAGTCCAATCCATTATGGCAGATGGTAGACGGAGAAAGGATTGAAACTGTCAGTGATTTCATCTTATTTGGATCCATAATAAACACCTTTTGTATTAGCAGTCAGGATATCAGGAGACATATTGCTTTGGGCAGCTCCACTGTCAGGGGTCTTTCCAAAATACTGAAGAGAAATTATGTCAGTTTGAAATAAAGTATGCCTGATTAGACCTATGATATTTTCAATTACTTGCTATGCTTCTGAGAGGATGACAGAAAAGGAATTAATGTCTCTGAACTGTGGTGTTGGAGAAGAGTGCTGAGTAACCCATGGACTGTGAAAAGAACAAACAGATATGTCTTCGGAAAAGTGCAACCAGGGTGCTTTTTGGAATCTTTGAAGCATGGTGAAGCTTCATCTCTCATACTTTGGACATGTTTGTAGGAAAGGTAAAGGGTCAGTGAAAGGGAGGAAGACCCCCAATGAGGTGGATTGACATCATGACAACAACAATGGGCTCAAGTGTATCAAAGATGTAGAGAGGTTGGCACAGGATAGGACAGTGGCACCTACCAACAACAAGGATGTTCTTAGCATGGGAGCAGAGGTTTAAAGGACATGCCCTACAGTAAAGAGGTCACCTTTTCTTTTTTTTGTAAGATTCTTAAAAAGTATGATTCTATCAAGTATGATATTTCGAGAAAGGATACTGATGTGTGTCAGGGTGGGACTTAAGTCACATTCTTTAGTGACTGCGATACAGATATACCCCACGTTGATCCTGCTTCATTCACAGATTAAGATTAGGATTTATAAAACAGCACAAAATCAAGGATAATCACATCAGATCACACAGTGAGAAATAACCATACAATATTGGGAATCATGGCCTAGCCAAGTTGACACATCTTTTGGGAGGAGGCACAATTCAATCTATGACAGTCATGTTACTCACCTGTTTAAAATTCTGTTAGCTTCCTTTTGCGGTTAGAATGACTTACTCTGAGTCATAAAGTCCTGTTCCGGGTCCAGTGTCTTTATATATCTGATTACTTTCTCTGACTGGCTTTCTTTTGTCCGTGGAACACTGTAATTCCCATATCAGGACTTTTATATGGACTGTAATCTGTAACTGCTGTTCAGAGCAGTTTGCTCCCAGATATTTCTATTGATAGTTCCTTCCTTTCCATGAAGTTTCATGTCAAGTATCATCTTCTTAGGAGGCTTCTCCACATTTCTCATAACATTAATTAACAAAGGCTCTCCTGCACCTAACAGCACATACTCTTTCTTACATTAATTTGCTCCATTTTCTTTATAGAATTTAGAATGGTCCTAAATTATTTTATTTACTTTGAAGTTTATTATCTTTACTCAATAAAACAAAAGATTAAATGTTGATAAATTATTAGTTGCAGTACTTTGAGTCTTTGTTTTAAATTGATTTTCCTTTTCTTAATTACAATATACTTGCTTTTCCTTCTTTTTATTGTTATCTTCCTTAGGAAGTGGCATAAGTGTCTAAAAGTCCCCTTCCACTAAATATCAGCCTCTGCTTGTTAAATCAGTTTATATTTCTTTCTTCTAGTTACCTAAGTACAAAAAACTGACAGAGAAGTGCTGTGCCTTTAAGACCAAACAATAATAAAAAGCATACACATGCACAAGCTATAAAATAAGCTGCACATGCAAGTTACCTCCCCCAAAACAGTAGACTGACTGATTAGTTCTATATCTATAAAAGCCAACCATAAAATAATCAAGCATACAAATACCTTAAAACAAACATGTATGTTATAGAAAATGTGAGTCATGCTTAAGATAGAGCATCCATCCAGCCTAGGGGAGAGTTTCTGCTGATTTCAGAGGAGCCTAGACTAGTCAGCCTGGCTAAAGATAGTATACTTGCCGGTACAGGGGATGTGTGCCTCAGAGTTAAAGGAGGTGCCCTCACTAATCTAGGACTTGGTTGCAGGCCTGATGTAGCGCAGTCCCACAGGCTCTAGGAGAAACGTTCTAAAGAGATGTTGAGTGCAGAAACAAGATAGCATGGGCGTGGCCTGAGGTAGAGCTGGTTAGGGCTAGGAGTAGAGATGTGTGTCAAAGGACACTGAGGTCAGGGAGGAGGTAAAGGGTCCGCAGGAGTGAGGAGTCAAGGGAGGTTGGACATGGGGATCAAAGAGGGAAAATGGACCTTTTCATCGGTGTGGATAGTTCTGCTGCTAATGCTCGTTTTTTCCTCACACCGCATGGTTCAAGATGGTCAACTGTATGATTTATAGTTCTGTGTTCTGTTTCCCTTTTTATTTGCTGTTTCAATGCAGTTTTGCATACTTCTCGGCTACTATGATACTACAGCTAGACATAAGCACAAGTCTATACCAAAAAATTTGAAAAACAGCTCCCTAGCTAAATGACTAAAGGGATCACATTTGTACCATTGCGAAAAAGGTGATCCAACAGACATTGGAAATTATCAAACAATATAATTAGTATATCAAACAAGTAAAATCTTGTTGAAGAATATTTTTTAAATGGCTGAATCAATAAAATGTACATCAACAGGGAACTTTCAGAAATGCAAGCTGATTTCTGAAGATGCTATTGTTGTTTTTAGATGCCTTCACGTAGAGTATGGCTCATAGTTACCCTGAATATAAATCTGAATAACACCTCTGTATGTGAACATTGTCCTATTCTGTGCCATTCTTATCATCTCTGGCATACTTGAGTTCATTGCTGCAGCCATTGTGTCAATCCATCTCCTTTAAGGTCGTCGTTTTTTGTTTTGTTTTGCCAACCATCCACATTTCCAAGCATGATGTCCCTTTCAAATGAATAGTGTATTCTAACAGCATGCTAAAAGTATATGAGATGAAACTTTGTCATCTTTATTCCCAAAGAGCACTCTGGCTGCACTTTCTGTAAGATATATCTATTTGTTCTTTTGGCAATCATGAGATAAACAACACTGTTCTCCAACACTACAATCAAAGGTATCAATTCTTCTTCTATCATCCTTATTCACTGTCCAGCTTTCAGAAGGATAGCAAGTGATTGAAATGACCATAGCCTAAATCAGGTGCACCTTAGTCTTCAAGCTGACATCATAGCTCCTCCGTAATTTGTAAAGGGCATTGACAGAGTGTTGATTGTGGAGCAATCAAACTAAAGCTGTTAACAATCTGTGGAGCAATCAGACTAAAGCTGTTAACAATCTCAATCTCTTCCCCATCTAATCATGATGCTGCCAATTGGCCCAGTGATGAGAATTTTTATTTTCTTGATGTTGAGCTTCAATTCCTATTAAATTCTGCAGTAATTGACTTTCTGTAGCAAGTGCTTTAGGTTCTCCTCAGTTTTGGCAAGCAAGGTTGTATCATCTGCAGAATGCAGGTTGTTGATGACTTTTCCTCCAATCCCGATGCCACATTCCTCCTCATAGAGCGCAGCCTCCCTGATGATCTGCTCCACATATAGATTGAAATGATATGGTGATAGAAACCATCACTGGCATATGCTATTCCTGATTTTAAACCATGCAATGTTTTCTTGCTCTGTTCAGATGTGTATCTGCTCTATTTATGGTATAGATATATATAGCTATAGATACGGTAAGATTTTGCGCTGTCAACTCAAAGACATTCAATTCAAATCCATCAGTTGCTTCACAGGAGAAAGATGAGCAATCTCCTCCCAAATTAATATAATTTGAAAACCTTCCGGAAGGTCAGCTATAAGATAGTTCTGGCTGTTGATGGCACAAAAGGAACTCTGGTTGCCTAGTGGTAAGAAGCTGTACTGCAGTCTCAAAGGCACAAGGTTCTAATCCACCAGCCACTTAGTGGGAGAAAGACAAGCAATCTCCTCCCATGCCACTACTGACTCTGAAAACCCACCAGAAGGTCAGCTATGGGTTGGTTTCAACTCAACTATACA
>NW_006399906.1:1133773-1152540 GCF_000299155.1 Elephantulus edwardii | reverse complement strand
TTGTTGTTGTTGTTGCTGTAAAGTGTTATTATGTTGTAGGTAACTCATAGCAACCCTATGAATGAAAGACCTGAACACTTGTATAACTTTTTTCCTTTCTCCAGGTTCATAGGGTTTCTGGAGACAAGCTATTTTGGAAGTGGATGCCGCTTCTGCTTCCAAGGTTGTTCTAATTGGGGAGCTCCACCAAACATTGTCCACCATGGGTAGCCATTCTCACATTTGACACATCAGTGTCTCAGTATGGATGGATAAGGCAAACAAATAATATAAAGTTAGAGAATGATTAAGAAAGTCTGTGGAGAAACAGATGCCTCTGAATTATGGTGCTGGTGAAAAATATGAACTACACCATGGCATATCAAAGAACAAACAAAATCTATGTTGGAAGAACAGTCAGAGTACTCCTTTGAGGCAGGGATGGTTACCACCTTGTCTTCCATACTTTGGGCATGTTATCATGAGGGACTAGTTCTAAGAAGGGCCACCATGCCTGGAAAACTAGAGCATCCATGAGGAGACAAAGGCCTCCATGAGAGAGACTGATACAGTGATTGCAGCAATGGCTGAAGCACATCAGAAATGATAAAGATGATCAGGCAAGGTTCTGGTCAGTTGTATAGAGAGTCGCTATGAGTGAGAGCCGCCTTAACAGCACCTTATAACCACCCCCCATGGCCCCCGCCACACAGAGAGAGAGAGAGAGAATATACATGCATGACTACACACAAAGTTTCTATATTTATATAATAAAACAAGGATTAGTTATCACAAAAAAAAAGAAAATAAGGTGAAGGATGTAGCCAAGGCAGCTTTTTTAATTAATACTTTTCTGTACTGTTTATGATGAACTCTTCTTACTTTAGCATCAATAAGGATTGCAGTTCTAGGTAGGCTAGAGTTCTTGTTTCTCATTACACTTTTCTGGAAAATAAAACCCCACTGTGCTCTGAGAGATTCCTGTGTGCCAAGCACTACTGGAACCTCTCATTTCACCTAAAACTTGGCCCTGAGACAGAAGTAATGTTGCAAAGAGGAATCTATTGGTTTATAGATAGGAATTCCTATATACTGTATTTAATTCATCTACATTGTGTTTTATATATTCTTTCATTTACACTGTTTCATACAATTATTCATATACATTATATTTTCTAAAATTAATTACTATTGGTCCACCCCTATTATTATCACATCCCTTCTAGTGTCTACAGAATCTTTCGTACTTATTCACACTCCCATCCCCATATGGCCACTAAATTCTACTAACCTAGTGATTTCCAACCTTTGCCATTTTCTTTCCCTTTCTTCCATTGCCCTTCTGCTTTTGGACATTAATACACATCTTATTTATTATCCTTGTATTTTTACAATAATAGTCCTAAGCAGTATTTGTCCTTATGGGACGGAGTTAATTCACTCAGCATAATACTCTGTAGATTACCCCATGTTATATGTTCTTGTTATGTGCCATTAAGTCACTTGTGACTCATAGCGACCCTATGTACAAAAGCTCTGAGTCCTACTCTATCCTGTGCCAAACATATTGTCTCTGACACACTACCCCCATTACCCCAGTCACTGAATCAATCCATCTCATCTCATCGAGGGTCTTCCTTTCCTGTGCTATCCCCCACCCTCCCAAGAATGACTGATCCTGCTTGAAACATGTCCAAAGTATGTCAGATGAAGCTTCAGAATCCTTGCCTCTGAGGAGCAGCCTGGATTCACCCTCTCAAGGATGAACCTGTTTGTTCTCTTAGCAATCCATGGTATATTTTTCTCCAGCACCACAGCTGAAAAGCATCAATTCTCCTTCTATTATCCCTAGTCATTGTCCAGCTTTCTGATAAATTGTAAGCACAAGCAATTATGAAGACCATGGCCTGGAAGAAAAGGTAGTAGTTGGAAAATATGGTCTGGGTGATAGAAAGCAAGCTGGAAATAGAATGATAGAATTTTGTATTATATATTTTGTATTTTGCTAAGGGGTTATTTCTTGGAGAAGGACATAATACTAAGAATAGCGGAGGGTCGGCAAAGGAAAGGAAGACCCTCAATTAGGTGGATTGACACGGTAATTGCCTCAATGGACTCTTGTGTGAAAGGAAGTGTGAGGATGACACAGGACAGAACAATGTTCAGATCATTTGTTCATAGGGTTGCTGTAAGTCATACTCAACTTGAATGGACTTAACAACAACAACACATAATTTTATATATTACATTATAGCCAATGTTAGATGAATCTTAGCTGAAAGAAGAGAGTACCAAAGAGCAATGTTTATCTGAGTGTCAGTGACTATACAAAGGCATTTGACCATGTGGATCCCAACAAGTTCTGTCTAACCTTGAAAGTAATGGGAATCCCAGAACACTTGATTGTGCTTATGTGAAACCTATACTTGGACCAGGAGGCAGTCATCAGAATAGAGCAAGGAAACCCTGCTTGGTTCAAATTCAGGAAAGGTTTATGCCAGGGTGCATCCAATCTCCATACCTTTTCAAATTTACACATGGAACAGATCGTTCAGGAGTTGGATGTTATGAGGAGGAATATGGCATCAGTCTTGGAGGAAGACCCATCAAAAACCTGTATTGTGCAGATGACACAACCTTGCTTGCTGAAACTGAGGAGGACCTAAGGCATTTGCTGCAGAAGGTCAAAGCCTGCAGTGTTCAATTTAAATTATTGAAGGTCAACTTTAAGAAAATGAGATTTTCACCACTGGGCCAATTGCCAACATCATGATAGACAGAGAAGTGATTGATACTGTTAACAGCTTCAGCTTGCTCGACTCCACAATAATCACTCTTGACTCTGGCAGCCAGGAAATCAAAAGATGAATTGCACTGGGGAAGTTTCAGGTACCTCTCCAGATTACTGAAGATCAATGATGTCAGTCTAGAAACTAAGGTACTCCTGATCCAAGCCGAGTCTTTGCAATTACTTGCTATGTATCAGAGAGCTGGACAGTGACTAAGGATGGTAGAAAAAAGATCAATGCCTTTGAGTTGTGTTGCTAGAGAAGAGTGTTGAACTTACCACGGACTGCTAAGAGAACACACAGATCTGTCCTAGAGAGGATGAAACCAGGCTGCTCCTTTGAGGTAAGGATTCTGAAGCTTTATTTGATAAACTTTGGGTATGTTGCCAAAAGATTAGTCCTTGGAGAACGGTGTGATGCTTGGGATGATGGAGGGAAAGTACAAGAGAGAAAGACCCTGGATGAGATAGATTAACTCAGCAACTGGGTTAATGGGGTAGTTGTGTCAGAGACAATGAAATTGGCTCAAGATAGAGCAGATACAAGAGCTGTTGTATATAGGGTCACTGTGAGTTACAAGCGACTTGATGGCACCTAAGATGATGATAATATTACATTTTATACATATATTTTATATACAAGATAAATACATATGAAATTTCCATTAAATATAATGAAAATATTCTTTTTTGCATGCAAATGAAATGTAACAATTGCCGAGAAATGGCAATTAGTTTCTAATTTTCAGTGCAAGAAGGAAAGAGAAAGTACACAGTTTTCATCCCTCTTGTTTGGAGGAAATTTTCCAAGTTAATATTTTCTTATAACTTAAATTTTAAGATTTTAGGGGTCTTCATTTTTATCTCTCAGTCAGTTTCAACTTAGTGACAATCATGATGTTACATAGATGATTGTGGATTTAAAAACAAACTCAATTATTTTCCTTAAAAATTCCTCTAGATAAAAGTCAAGGAAAAAATTCCAACACTTCATTTTGGTTTTGACCTTGTACAAGAATCCTATAGAATCAATAAATGGAGTAGATAACACAAAATTCTAAGCTTCATTTATTTACTTTTCATTTACAGTTGAAAATGCAATCAGGCAAAAACTACTCAGATACTTATATCTTCTATTTATTTATATAGAGTCTTTTTGTCAATTCAGATCACAAATTATTGGTATTAATTATATGTCAGCACATGCTGATTAATGATTCTTTCAATAATTTTTCTCTGTTAAGCTGAGGTGCTCACACAGAACCCATCAATGCAGAAAGAAAAATCCACTTAATTCAAAAAGCAGAGAAAAGTGTTGTTATAGGTGTAAAAAAAATTATATATTTGTCTTTCTTTTTCAGTCCTCCTCTTGTGACTTGTTATGATATTTTGGCTTGTTATTTGATATTGTTCAAGGCAAAGGATATTTTTAATAACTAATGGAAAATTTACCATTCATCCTTAAATTATCCAATTGTTGCTGTTTGTTATCTATTGTCGAGTCACCTGTATCTCATAGTGACTCTAGGTACAACGGCCCTAAACTATGCTCTATCCTGTGCCAATCTTATTGTCTCTGACACACCTACCCCATTACACCAGTCACTTAATCAATCCATCTCATTGAGAGTCTTCCTTTCTTGCACTATCCCTCCACCCTTCCAAATATGATGTCCCTCTCCAAGGACAAGATCTGCCTTGCAACATGTCAAAAGTATCTCAGATGATGCTTCAGAATTGTTGCCTCTAAGGAGCAGCCTGGTCTCATCTTCTCTAGGATGAACTTTTTTGTTCTTGTAGCAGTCCATAATATATTCAATACTCTTCTCCAGCACCACAGCTCAAAGGCATCAATTATCCTTTTTTCATCGTTAGTCATTGTCCAGCTTTCCAATGCATAGCAAATAATTGCAGAGACCATGAACTGTATCAGGTGCACCTTAGTCTCCACATGGACATGCTCTTGAGTACTTTGGAGAGGTCTCTGAAAACAGACTTTCCCATCTTTTACTTTCCTGGCTGCTGGTATGAAGAGTGTTGATTGTGGAGCCAAGCAAATGGAAGTTGTTAGCAATCTCAATCTCTTCACCTTATATCTTGATTCTGACATTTGGCCCAATGGTAAGAGTCTTTGTTTTCATGAGTTGAGCTTCAATCCATAATGAATCCTGCAGTCCTTGATCTTCTGCGGCAAGTGCTTCAAGTCCTTCTCAGTTTCAGTAAGCAGGGTTGTGTCATCTGCATAACATAGATTGTTGACGACTCTACCTCCAATCCTGATGCCACATTTCTCCTCATAGAGCTCAGCCTCCCTGATAATCTGTTCTGTATATAGATTAAGAAGGTATGGAGATAGGACACATTCTTGAAGAGTACCTTTCCCAATTTTGAAGCATTCGGTGTGTCCTTGCTCTGTTCTGACGACTGCCTCCTAGTCTAAGCATAGACTTCACATAAGCACAATCAACTGTTCTTGGATTCTCATTCTTCTCAGAATCAGCCACAGATTGTTGTGGTCCACTGTCAAATGCCTTTGCATAGTCAATGAAACACAGACATTCCTCCGGCACTCTCTGCTCTCAGCCAAGATCCATCTGACATTAGGTATAGTATCCCATTAGGTATAATATCCCTAGCACCACAGGCTCTTCTAAACCCAGCATGCACTTCAGGCAGCTGTTGATGAGCTGTTTCAGTCATTTTTGGATAATCAGCAGAGTCTTGCTTGCATGTAGTATCAATGAAGTTGTTTGATAATATCTGCACTCTGTCAGGTCACCTTTCTTTGGAATGGGAACAAATATAGATCTCTTCCAGTCAGTTGGCCAGGTGGTTGTCCTACAGATTTCTTGGTACAACTTAATGAGTACATCCAGGGCAGCATCTGTTTGTTGAAATATGTCAGTTGGTATGCCGTCATTTCCTGGGGCCTTGATTTTTTGCCAGTTCTTTCAGTGCAGCTTGAACTTCTTCCTTCATCACTAAAGGCTCTTGCTCATACACTGTTTCATTAAATTCTTCTATGTCTGCCAACTTCTTTTGGTATAATGACTCTGTATATTTTCTTTTAATGCTTTCTGGATCATTTAATATTATCCCCAAAGCATCCTAAAGTATTGGAACTAGAGGCTTGAATTTGTTTGTCGGTTCCTTCAACTTAAGAAATGCTGAGCAAGTTTGATCCTTTTGATTTTTCTGACTCCAGCTCTTTGCATATTTTGTTGCAATACTTTACTTTGTCTTCCTGCACTGCCCTCTGGAATATTCTTTTCAATTATTTAATGCCTTGATTTCTTCCCTCTGCTTTGGCTTCTCAGCACTCTAGTGCAATATTCACAGTTTCTTTTGACATCCATCTTGGTCTTTTCTTCCTCCCTCCATCTTTGCAATGACCTTTTGCATTCTTCCTGGGTGATATTCTTGATATCCTCCCACAGTTCATCTGGTCTTTGTTCATTAGTGTTCAAGGCCTCAAACCTGTTCCTGAGAAGGTTTTGAAATTCAGGTGGGATAGACTCAAGATCAAATTTTGGTCCCCATGAATTTGATTTAATTTTCCTCAACTTCAGCTTGAACTTGCATATGAGTTGGTGGTGGTCTGTTCCACAATCAGCACCTGGCCTAGTTTCCACAGCTGATATTGAGCTTCTCCAGCAATACTTTCCACAGATGTAATCTATCTGATTCCTATGTAAACCATCAGGTGAAGTCCATGTGTATAGCCTGCATTTATGTTTCTTATAAAACGCATATGCAATGAGTAAGTTGTTGATTGTGCAAAAGTCTATCATTCTATCTCCAGCTTCATTTCTGCTATCAAGTTCATGTTTTCTAATGCTAATCCTTCTTCTTTGTTGTCAACTTTTGCATTCTAGTTACCCATCATTATTAATGCATCTTGATTGCATGCTCAATCAATCTCTTACTGCAAAAGTTGGTAGAAATCTTCTATTTCCTCTTTTTTGGCTCTGGTTGTTGGTGGTATTCAGTGGACTTCCTTGGATGTGTATGGATATTATTCTGTCACTCACAGCATTGTACTTCAAGACGATATAGAAATGACTTTTTAAACAATGGAAACAACCCCATTTTTCCTCACCTTTTCATCTCCAGATTAGTAAATCATGTGAGCATCTAACTCAAAATGCCCCATGCCAGTCCATCGCATTTCACCAATATCTAGTATGTCAATATTTATGTGTTCCATTTCTTTCTTAACAATATTTGATTTTGTGATAACTCTTAGTTTTCACATTCCATGTTCTAATCACTAGCATCTGCTCAGAGCTGTTTCTCCCCTATATGTTCCTCCCCTATATGTTACCTGAGGACTCAGCCTCAATTGCCATATTTGCTAGTCTAAGTGTGCTCTGTTGTATTTAGGGTTTACAAAGACCTGCTATTTCGGAAGTGGATGGCCAATTCTTCTTCCTAATCTGTCTTAATTTGAATGCTCAGATTTAGAACATTATCTGACAGACAAGCACTTTATGGAAAAGAGAAGATATTTTTCAACTGTAAAAGTAAGCAATAGATTAGATTCAATGTTGTCTCTGCCCTTGGGCACGTGTGTCTTGATCCACTCATTTCCTTGCTCCACCAGCATTCTCTTCTACTGCCACTACTCCATTCAACACCTGTCTCTCCTATCCAGCCCTAGATATGATGGCTTGTATCTCACTTTCTGGCATCTGTGATTACAAACGCCTCAAGCTGATGCCAGTTTCTTCTTATGCAACAGTATCTCTTGAGTTTAGGAGTCCGTAAGTCCAAATACCCGGTACTAGTCTCAGGGAAGGCTTCCTATCTCAGACTGTTCTGAGAAGTCCTTTACCTTTAACTTCTGCTCCAGGATTGGCTTCTTATGGCTTAGGGCCTCTTCTCCTCCATTTGTCCTACAATGTAGTTATAATGGAATAGTTTCCCAGGGGAGGGTGATGTATCCTATATATTTTATATATAATGTTGTTTTTTTGGCCTGAGGGCCTGCAGGCCTCAACATTTTAAGGTATCAGCCTTGACCCATGGGCTTCTGGGAGACATAGTTATACCTGTGTGGTGACACAAGACCGTTTACTATATGTAGAATCACAGAAATTACATAATTTGTATTTTATAATTTTCATATGCATATGTATTCATTCTTTCTAGAACAATGGAAGCTTTTCATAAAATTGACTAAACTTTCATATCACTCTTTGATAAATGTACAGTCTGTCATACCTTCCATTTACTGAATAGTAAGGGGAAAAAAACTAAAAAAGAAAGACACTACGAGTAGTTTTATCTTGCCCTTTCCTCTTATGTGTTCATTTTTAGTCCTTGTGGTTGGCTAAAACAGGGACGTCACATAAGTAAGACAATACGATAAGGCTCCTTTGTTGGATTCCTTAGAATTTCATTACCTGCTGTCTTAATTTTCTATTGCTGCTATAACAGAAATACCACAAATGGGTGACTGTAACAAACAAATATATTTTCTTATACTTTAGAAGACTGAATTCATGGTGGCAGTTCTAAGGTAAGGCTTTATCTCTGCTGACTTTAGAGGATGTCCTTGTCTATTTTGAGCCTGTGTTTCTTAGATCCTTGGAGATCTCATGTAGCATGGAATTTTCTCCCATCTGTATTTGCTTGCTTAATCTGCTGCTTTATATTCAAAAGAAGTTGATTTAAAACATATTCATTAATGCTGACTCATTAGCATGACAAAGAAAACCCATTCCCAAAAGGCTCATAGTCACAGATGTAGCTGACCCTCCATCTGGATTCCAAGGCAAGAAAAACCAGAGGGAGACATCCTTCATTCAGAATGGAATGGTGAAGAATGATGAAAAATGCATATTATGTGTATTTCTTCTGCTTTCATGCATGAACCATTGCCACATCAAACATGATTTACAAAATACAAATTCAAAATTAAAATGATTGGGAATTCCACAATGGTGACATCGTAGCATTAAACAAAACAGCTGACCTTTCTAAAGACAAGTGTAAGTACAAATGTAGTAAGCAAACCATGAAGGTGAGTGGGCCTGTAACTCTGTTTACTGTTAGGAATAGAACCAATGAGATAGGAGAGGAGAAGTTTATGCCAGATAAAACATGAGCTATCAGAAACTGGAAGCAGATACCAACACATGTGGAAGTGGCTACCCGCCCCTGGAAGCAACATAATTAGTGTTTTAGGCTCATGAGTCAGAGAACAGTGGATCAGACTAAGAACCACCCACTAAACTTCAAACTCTCCATGAGGACATCTTATTGGCATAGACTCCAGCCCCAAGGCACGCCCAGACAAGGAAGCCATAAAGATGACCTCACCTCAGGGGCACGTGCTTCTTCCATTAGTTTCTTTCTGGGAAGGATGAGCAGGTCCCTTTAGGGATGTACCTCTTCTAATAAATCAGTCTTAGCTTTTTACCTTCATTTCTGCCTATACACCTTTCCTCTCAGTCATGAGCTCTAACAAAGCAAAGGCTTTGACCTACACTCTCAGTCTGTCATCATTACATGCCAATAGCTTTGGAGTCGAGACTGTCCTGAGCCAGTCTCACTGATTCTGACACACTTACCCCATTGTCCTAATAACTGTATCAATCCATCTCATCTGTGATCTTCCTCTCCTGTGCTGTCTCTCCACCCTTACATGTATGATGTCTTTCTCCAATGATAGTCCCTCCCGGCCACATGCTTGGTTTCATGCTCTCCAAGGCAGACCTATTTGTTTCCTTGGTGGTCCATGGTATTTTCAAGACTCTCCTCTAGCACCTCAAGTCAAAGGCATCAAATCTTCATCTGCCATCCTTAGTCATCAATCAGCTCTCTTATGCATAGCAAGTAATTGTGAAGACCATGGACTGGACTGGATCAGGCTCACATTAGTCTAGACTGACATTGTTGCTCCTCAGTATTTTGAAAAGATCCCTGACAGCAGATTTACCTAATACAATTCATCTTTTAATTTCCTGACTGCTGGTGCCAATAGTGTTGGTTGTGGAGCCGAGTAAGCTGCAACTATTAATACCTTCAATCCCTTTCCATCAATCATGGTGCTGCTAATTGGCCCAGTGGTGAGAATCTTTGTCTTCTTGATGTTGGTTGAGCTTCAATCTATATTGAAGACTACGGCCTTTGACCTTCTGCAGAAAGTGCTTCAGGTCCTCCTCAGTTTCAGCAAGCAACATTGTGTCACTGCATTACCTAAGTTGTTGATGAGTCTTCATCCAATCCTGATGCTACATTCCTCATCATAAAGACCAGCCCACTCTTAGGCCACACCTGGATCATTCTGAGCAACACTAGTATTGGCCCTTCTAAGGGCCCCAACATTGTACACCAAAGTCAGATATCCCAAACATTCTCAAGCAATGAAATTGCTGTACACCATGCTACCTTGATAGCTTGAACACCATCCCTTCCTGTAATCACTTCCTACCGGCTTAATTCTTTAACCTGAATGAGGAGATTAACTAGTGCAATAGCCCAAATCTTAATATTGTTTTGATTGAACTAGAGCATTGGCCCATGGTAACATTAACCTTGTTGAATAGGTTCACCTTTCATTTAATAGAGGTGTGTTAGGAAACTTTGTACGTAGCATACCTCTAGCCTAAAAACTTCCTTGAGAAACATCAAGGGGATATAATTTTCTGAACTACTGGGATCACAACAAATTGTGGCTAATTTTGAGAAGAATAGGAATCCCAGAACACTTGATAGTGCTTGTGTGAAGTCTATAATTGGACCAGGAGGCAGTCATCAGAACAGAAAAAGGAAACATGGCATGGTTCAAAATAGGGATCTGTCCTATCTCCATACCTTTTCAATCTATAGGCAGAACAGATTATCCAGGAGGCTGGGAGTGCTTGCTGCAGAAGGTCAAGGACTGCAGCCTTCAATACGAATTGAAGATCAATGTCAAGAAAGTATAGATTCTCACCTCTAGGCAGATTGGCAGCATGATGATAGATGGTGAAGAGATTGAGATTGTTAACAGCTTCAGTTTGCTTGGCTCCACAATTAACTTTCTTGATACTAGAAGCCAGAAAATTAAAAGACAAGTTTGCTGTCAGAGACCTGTCCAAATTACTGAAGAGCAATGATGTGATGAGTAAAGCCATGGTCTTTGCAGTTACTTGCTATGCATCAGAAAGCTGGACAATGACTAAGGAGAACTGATGCCTTTGAGCTGTGGTGCTGGAGAAGAGTATTGACTATAGTACGGACAGCTAGGAGAACAAACAAGTTCATCCTAGAGAGGATGAGAACAGGCTTCTCCTTGGAGGCAAGGTTTCTGAAGCATCTTCTGATATACTTTGGACATTTTGCAAGAAGGGATCAGTATTTGGAAAGGAACATCATGCTAGGGAGGGTGGAGGACACAAGAAAGGAAGACCCTCGATGAGATGGATTGATTCAGTGACTGGGGTAATGAGGGTAGGTGTGTCAGAAACAACAAGGTTGGCACAGGATATAGCAGTGTTCAGAGCATTATGAGTCTCAAGCAACTCAACAGCACATAACAACACAACTGAAATATCACTCTGGGAGATGGTAATTTACTACTTGAGTATTACTAATTTAGGTCTACTTAAAGGGATCATGTTTAAACTTAGCAAAACAACTGGAAGCAGGAATGACACCTACTTTCTAACCAATATGACTGGAAACTCTACTTTGAAAAACGACGAGATATAGAAGGCTTCAGGTCTTTTGTTCACAGGGTGGTTATGAATCTTTCTCAACTCAAAGGCAATCAACAACAATATAAGTAAAAAACCACGATTAGACTAGATGTTCTTCCAAAAAGACAAAACTTCTGATTTCAAAGGAAATAGTGGCACCAAAGTATACTTTCACCGTATCTATTCCATTTTTATGTTGAGCAAATTGTCAAAAAAACTGAACAATATGAAGAAAAGTGAGGCATCAGGAATGGAGGAAAAATCAATAACCTATGTTATGCATATGCTACCAGCTTGCTTATAGAAAATGAAGAAAGCATGCCACAGTTATTAATGAAGCTCTAGAAGATTTAGTGCAAAGGATCTTTACATGAATCAGAACCAGGTAAAAAGAAGCATTCTGAAGCATCTGATAAATGACACTGACAAGCACAAAAGCTAAAACCTGGCAGTAGATCAAATTCATCAGTGAAATCGTCAGGCCCTACAAAGAGTGATTCAAATACTTGCTACTCATCAAAAAATCACACACATCTGATAGACCTGGTTCTGTACAGTGGAAACAGTGGTTCTATAATTTGTTAGTGCAAGTATACATACACTTGTTAAATGTGATAAATAGAAAACAAACCTGACTAAATATTATTTCCAAGAAGTTTGAAATGGTGACTTAATAAATTATATTCATACAGACTTTTTTCATTTTCTTTAGAATATAAGAAAAGTCCAGAAATATAACACCATAATTGCAAATATTTTAAAATGAGAGCAATTTGGTTGTTCAATTTTAATTTTTTTAAAAATTTTATGCTGTTTTACTTACAAAATTAAAAAAATTCAATACATTTTTTTCACACCAGATCTTTTCCCTTTCCTTTACTCACTCCTCCTTCCACCCATCAAATTGTGTGACTCTGTGATTAAGTTCTGCACCCCACCCCTCCTTGGATCCTCACACTTGTTCTACAATAATAGTCTTATACAGTATTTGTCTTTATTAGACTGAGTTAGCATAATGCTCTCTAGTGAAAAAGTGCTCCAAATCATTAGCAATAAGAAAGATGAAAATCAAAACCACAATGAGATACCATTTTAGCTCAGTAGCAGTGGCAAAATTTAGCAAGGTAGTAAGTAACAAATGTTGGAGAGGATGTGGTGAGATAGGAACTCATACATTTTTGGTGGGATTGTACAATGGTACAACCACTCTAGAAGGCAGTTTTGGTATTTCCTCAAAAAGCTAAACATAGAAATTCCATATGACTCAGCTATTACACTGCTTGGATTGTTTGCCTTTTGACCAGCTGGCTTAGCATGTTGTTGTGGTGAATACTGTTGTCTGATATGGAAGCAAATACAATTACCAATTGCATCGAGTTTTCATAAACTGTTAAGCTATTAGAATGACTATTAGGATTTTATAATTTTCAATCATTTATATTTTCTGTGACTGTATATTGTAGTCTTGTTTTCTGAGTACCAATACATTGATATATTTTTATTATTACCTGGTTTCAGTGCTGAGGTACTATTTTTTGTTTGGTTGGTTTTTTATTTTATACTAGTTTATTTACAAAATTGGAATACATTGTTTTTGAAATCAGATTCTTGCCATTTTCCTCATCCCTCCACCCATCAAATTGTACAACCCCATGATTAATCCCCTCTCCCCTTGTACATCCTCATTCCTCTGCTTGCACCTTCTCCCACCCTTCTTTCATTCTTATAATCATTCTACAATAAAGGTATTACATAATATTGATCCCTATGGGACTGAGTTAGTTCACTCAACATAATGCTCTCCAGCCCCTCCCAAGTTAGGTAATAATTTAGAAAATCATTGCTCCTGCATGGTATTTCATTGTGTAAATGTACCATAATTTCTCAAACCATGTGTTTGTGGTTGGACATTTGGTTGTTTTCCATGATCTTGAGATGGTGAATAATGCTGCTATGAACATTGGTGTACAATAAGATACTATTTTTTTAAAGTAATTTAATCAAACTACTATACTACTCAGAAGAAGAATGGGCAATCTCCTCCTGTGCAATTAATTGCCTCTGAAGACCCCTCGAAGGGTCAGACACGCGTCAGTTCCAACTCAAGGGTAAATAACAACAACAAGAAGATTACCTTTCAGTATTGATTATATCTCAGCATAAAATGAAAAATATCTAGCTGTTTCTGAGTCACTTACGACTCACAGCTGTACTCCATTAGGTTTCCAAGTTTGTAAATCTTAAGGGGAAGAGAGTGCTCAACTTTCTCTGAGAGTTGACAGTAGAATCGACCTTTAGGAGATGTGCAGGCTTTGAGTTAGCAGTGCAATTTACTACAGACTACATCACCAGAGCTACCCGCTCAACGTAAAGAAAAAGAAAACTATTACAATTGGACCAATAAACAATATAATGGATGATAAATACACAAAAGATTGAAACTGTCAATGATTTTCTTTTCCTTAATATCTATAATCAGTGCTTATGGAAATAGCAATCAAGATATCAAAACATATATTACTTTGGGGAAACCTTCTGTCAAGGACCTCTTTAAAGTGCTAAAAAAGCAAAGCTCTCTATAAACTATAGTGTGCCTGGGAAAGCTATGATATTTTTAGTTGCTTAATATGCATGTGAGAATGAGAACTTTACAATCAATTATGAAGTCTGAAGAAGAATCAATGCCTTTGAATTATGATGTTAGAGAAGAATTTCTAATATACCACGGACGCCCAAAAGAGTAAACATGTCTGTCTTGGAAGTAGTACAGATAGAGTGTTCCGTGGATGCAAGACCTTCTAGATGCATGGACTGATACAATGAGTGGAACAATGGGTTTAGGCACAACAGAGATTGTGAAGATGGTGCAGGATAAAGCATGGTTTTGTTCTGTATCCTTAGGTTCCTATAAGTCACAGCCCACTTGATGCCATCTAACAACCACAAAGATTTGATCAAGACAGAACTGAAAAGACAAATTGCTATTTCAAGAAACAAAATGGTTTATAAACTTTTTAAAAAAATAACAATTTGCTATTATATAATTAGAAAATATTAAATTATAATATATACCTCACATGTCCTGTCCTCATTAAATATGATCTTTTCATGGGTAAACCATAATGTGAGTAATTTGGTATCTGTAAAATAAAACAACCCATTGGAATTTATTATTTGTTTTAATCAATAAAGTTATATTTTAGTTTGTGCATCATAGTGCAGCATACTTAAGTTTCTAGAAAATACACACAGTTTTTCAGGTATAAAGCATACAAGAAAATGAGGGTATATTATGCTAATGAAAAGTGATAATGGCTGAAATATACTTACTCATTTATTCACTAATGGTCCATGCATATGAATTCTAGTTCATCTGGCATTTGAAGTCATAACAGAGATAGGATTTAAGTTGAGACTGAAAGAATGAAAAATACTTCTCTAAAAGTGAAGGAGTATATTCCAGTTACAAGTTAAGTGTATGATTAGTGGTGATTTTCTCCCAAAGGGGCTTGCTTCTTCGTACTTATTACAGTTTCTAAGACAGATTGTTGTTGTTGTTTTTCGGTGCCATCAAGTTGAGTACAACTCATAGCTACCAAGTACACAACAAATCTGAACCCTGTCATATCTTGCACCATCCTCATAATTTCTGACATACTGGACCATTAATGTAGTCACCGTGTCAAGCCATCTGGTTGATGGTCTTCCTCTCTTCCACTAACCCTCCATCTTTCCAAGCATGCTGTCCCTCACTAAGGAATAAATAATCTATCCTAACAACATGCTCAAAGTATGTGAGATGACTCTTCACCATTCTTGCCTCCAAGGATGTACTTTCTTTAAAACATATTGGTTTGTTATTTTGTCAGTCCATGGGGTATTTAGAACTCTTCTCCGGCATGACCACTCAAAGGCATCCATTCTTTGTCTTTGTCTATCATCCTTATTCACTGTCCAGCTCTCACATGCATAACATGTGATTGAAAAGACCATGCCTGGATCAAGCACACCTTAGTATTCAAACCGAAATCATTGTTCCTCAGTAATTTGGAAAGGTCCTTGACTGCAGACTTTATCCGGTGCAATACATCTCCTAGTCTCCTAACTTGGTACCGAGTTTGTTAGTTGTGGGTATAAGACAAAATTGAAAGTTTCAAACTTTTCTCCATCTATCATTATATTATCTATCAGTCCAGTGATGAGAATTTTTGTTAACTTGATGTTGAGGTGTAATTCATGTTGAAGGCTGTAATCTTTGGTTTTCTGCAGCAAAGGCTTTAAGCCCTTCTCACTTTGAGCAAGCAAGGTTGTGTCATCTGCATAATGCAGGTTGTTTATGAGTCTTTCTCTGATCCTGATGCCACATTCTTCACAGAATCTAGCTCAGTATACAGACTGATATGGAAAAAGGATATAGTTCTGCCATACAGTTTTGTTGATTTTAAATCATGTTGTGTTCCCTTGCTTTGCTCAAACAGCAGCTTCTTGATCTAGGAATCAGTTTCATACAAGCTTAAATAACTTCCGGCAGTCCCATTCTCCTCCAGGTTAGCCATAATTTATTGTTCTCCACACAGTCAAATGCCTTTGCATAGTCAATAAAACTCAGACATTCTTTTTGCATTCTCTGGTTTCAGCCAGGATCTTTCTGGCAACAGTAACAATCTCCCTTGTTCTAGGACCTCTTCTAAAACCAGCTTGAACTTCTGGCAGTTCTCTGTCAATGTACTGTTGTAGCTGGTTTTGGATGATCTTCAGCAATATGTGGTCTTAATACATTGTTCAAAAATTATCACATTTTTTTAGATCACCTTTCTTGGGCATGGGAACAAATATCAATCTATTACAGTCACTTAACAAATTTTCTGATACAGACTGTGGAACATGTCCAGGGCTGCATCTGGAACATACCAATTGGTAACCCATTGATTCCTGGCTCAATTTTTGTTGTTGTTGTTGTTGATGCCTTCAGTGCAGCTTGAATTTCTTCCTTCATTATTGTTGGTTCTTGATCATATAATACTTTTTTGTTATACGTGTGTGTGTGTGTGTGTGCGTGTGTGTGTGTAGAGAGAGAGATTGATTTTAATGAAGTTTTATAGAGACTGGATTTCCATAAATTCATTGCTGCACATTTTCCTCCCTGCCAACCCCTTCCGATGTTTGCTTTTCCCTTGGAAAAGAAAAATAAAATTCTTTCATTGTTATATAATTATCCCTCCCCAGTCCATTTTACTATGCAGCTTTTATTCTAGACTCTTGTCATGAAAATAATACCTAAGCATATATTCCTTTTAAACAGTTTTCTCCCTCATCTGTTTCAATGCAGTGTACATTATTTATCCCCTCGTTTCTTAGTTTCCCACCAACCCCAATATCTGTCCCATTCTACTACAGTGACACTATGCAGTATTTGTCCTTTTGTGACTGAGATATCTTGCTCAGCATAATGGCCTCCACAGTCATCCATTTTGTATAATATTTCATGAAATCCATGTTTTTCAAAGCAGCATAGTATTCCATTGTGTGAATATACCACAGTTTCTATATGTATGCGTTTCTGATAGGCACTTGGGTTGTTTCCAACTCTTTGCTATCATGAGCAAAGCAGCAATAAACATGGGTTTATTTAATGCTTGGGTGGTGGTTCTGGTTTCTTTAGGGTATATTCCCAGTAGTGGAATTTCTGGGTCAAATGGTGTTTCTATCTCCAACTTTTTGAGAAAGCACCATATTACCTTCTATAGTAGTTGCACCATTTTACACTCCCACCAACAATGAATAAGGGTTACGGTTTCTCCACTTCTCCAGCATTTGTTGTTTACTGTTCAGTTGAATTTTGCTATTCTGACTGAGTGAGGTGATATCTCAAAATTGTTTTGATTTGCATCTCTCTTAGAGCTAGGGACTTTGAACATTTCTTCCTGTGTTTGTTGGCCATCTGAATGTCTTAATTGGTGAAGTGTCTGTTCAAATCCTGTGCCCATTTTGCAATTTGGTTGTTTGCCTTTATCTTGTTGTGGCGCTCTAGTATTCTATAAATTCTAGATATAAGACTCTTTATTTTTCCCAGTCTGTGGCTTTCCTTTTTACCCTTTCAGAGAAGTTTTTGGATGTGCAGTTTAGAGATTTGATTCTTAGAAGGTCCCATTCATCTATTTCATCCTTTCCTGTTTGTAGGCACATCGCACTTTTTGAAATATTTCAATTTTGGCCAATTCTTTTTGGTACGTGACTCTGTGTATTCCCTCCATCTTGTTTTAATTCTTAATGGATCATTCAATAATTTTCCCATTGCATTTCTTAGTGTTGCAACTAGAAAATTAGAAGTTTCTAATTTTGACCAAGGGAGATCTGGTTGCTTAGTGGTAAGAAGGTGCACAGCTAACCCCAAAGTGAGTAGTTTTAAACCATCAGCTGTTTTTGTGGGAGGAAGATGAACAATCTCCTCCTGTAAAAATTTACAGTCTCTGAAAACCTGCTGGAGTATCAATTACAAGACAGTTCCAATTCCACAGAACATGGTAACACATTTTGTTGAAGTTCTATTCACCAATTTTATTTTAATATTCACTGTGCTTTTTGTGTAATATCTAAGAATTCTTTTCTTTAGGTTGCAAAAATTTTCCTCTGAATGTTTTATAGTTTTTTCAATAATGTTTACATCTATGTTCATTTGGAATTAATTTTATAATAAGATGAAAGGTATCAGGTAAAAGGTTTACCTTTTTCACATTGTCTAACTTTTTTCTAGCACATTTGATGAAAAACAATCATTTCCACCTTGCACTGTGTTTATACTTTTTAAAAATTAATTTAATATGTTTCCCTAGGTTTATTCCTGGACTTTATTCTGTTCCATGGATTGAAATGTCTATAATTTTACCTGAATTTTATAGAAAATTTTGACATCTATTTGAGACAACTATTTCAATTTTCTTCCTCTTTTATTCAAAACAAAGAACTCAATAAAAGTGAGCAAAAACATTTTTTTCAGTAACAGACACACAGGTTAAATAAGCTTGTGAATAGTTTCTTTATATTAGTAGCCCTTAAGGGGAAGAAAATTATAACCACAAAGAAATACCACTACGAATTCATCAGATGGCAAAGCAAAGAAGCACGCTTTATCACAAAAAAAGAAACAAATAAACAACAACAACAACAAAATCTACCCAAACATTAAAAAGACAAAAAACCACAAATAATAAGTTTTGATGACACAGAGGAGCAACTGGAATTCTCCTCCATTTCTGATTGTTGTTGATATTGTTATGTGCTGTCGAGTCGTTTGTGATTCATAGTGACCCTAT
>NW_006399906.1:1125629-1132998 GCF_000299155.1 Elephantulus edwardii | reverse complement strand
CAGGACACATCCCTGACGTACACCCTTCCCAATTTTGAACCATGCAGTGTTGCCCTGCTCTGTTCTGACGACTGCCTCTTGGTCCAAGTATAGGTGATCTCAAGTGATGCCACACTTGAGAATGTTAAATAATGTAGATACTTTAATAAAAATTTCTTATAAATGTGCACTTGCCATAGGGTTAAGCAATCTCCCTCTTAGATATTTATCCAAGTGAAATGAAAGTTTATGTGCATACAATAAACCTTTATGGGAATGTTTATAGTAACTTTTGGTATAATCACCAAAAATTGGGGGCGCGGGGGGGAACAAGAAGTCCTTAATTGGGAAATGAATAAACAAAAAAATGAAATATAGCATTAAAATAAAATAGAACAAAAACAATATATGCAATAATTTAGACAAATGTCAAATGTATGAAGGTTGGTAAAAGTAGTCATACAGAAAGAGCTATGATAAAAATATTCCATTTGTTGTTGTTGTTAAATGCCATCGACTCGTAGATGACTCATAGTGACTCTATGAACCAAAGACCTGAACAAATTGTTTAACTTTAATTGTTTCTCCAAGTTCAGAGAGTTTCCAGAGGCAAGCTATTTCAGAAGGTGGATGCCACTCCTGCTTCCAGGCTTGTTTTAATCGGGGAGTTCCACCAAACACTGGCCCACCGTGCGTAACCATTATCTCATTTGTTGCATCAGTGTCACAGTATTTAGCATCACAGCAACCATGAGTTACCTCTGTACAGCAAATGGACAGATCAAGGCTATACCACTTAGAAGAATGTTTGACCAAAAACAATTAAAACCAGGCCCGAGGGCCATAGGTTAAAGTCATCCACCTTTGACTTGGTAGCGTAACTTTCTATTGACCAGGCCCACAGAACTCTATGTTGGTGTTATTGTTGTTAAGTGCTGTCAAGTCATAGAAGACACATAGCGACCCTATGAACAAAAGACCTGAAAATTTGTATAACTTCTATTTATATGACATTTAAAAAAAAAAACACTACGTGGCCAAAGGATATATTACTGACTGTTAGGGAATATGAAGAAGGAACCCTTATGTCAGAGTCATCAAGCACTGCAAATCAAAATTTGGCAGCTCAAACTTATCAGCTTCTCTGTGAGAAAGATGTGTCCGTTTGCTTCTGTAAAGATTTTCAGCATTGGAAACCTGATAGGACTGTTCTAACTATCCTAGGGTCATTAATAGTTAGAATTGACTTGATGGTAGTGAATTTAGTGGGTTAAGAGTTCATAAAGAGCCTTGGTGGTACAGTGGTTAAGATTTAAGTTGCTACCTGAAGGCTCATTGTTCAATCCGGCCAGATCCTCAGCATGAGAGTGAGTGTGATGCGGCAGTCTGCTTCTATAAAGTTACAGCCTTTGAAAATGAATGGGCAGGAGAGTTGTCATCTGTTTTATAGGGTTAGAGCTGACTTTACGGCATTGGGTGGTCACGAGGGAAGGAGTTAAGAAAGAGTTCTTGAGGGCACAAAAATTAAGGGATTGGTTGATAGACAGTTGTAGTTTGTTTTATAGAGTTAGAGTTGACTTTATGGCATTGGGTCAGGCAGTAGGAATCAAGAAAGAGTCCTGAGGGCACAAAAATGAAGGGATTAGCTTCAAATGAAAAGACTGAAAGATGCACAGCTTGAACTCACTAACTCTAATGGAGGAGATAAAATCTGATCTGCTCTCTTAAATATTACAGCCTTGAAAAACCTGCCAGACCATTGCAAGCTGCCATATGAGATCACTAGCAGTTGGGATTAACAGTACACAACAAAGGGTTAAGAGTGATGAAAGACTAGTATCAGGTGATTTTGTGGGAGTACTGGTACTGTTGTACATCTTGATAGATGTGGTAGTTACATGGTTAAGAGTTAGTCAAAACTCAAATGCCAAAACCAGTGCATTTCACTGCATGTAAATGAAAAAACAAATGAAATATGGAGGCAAATTAAATTAAATTAACCAAGTTAAATAAAATATTCTATTATTGGCAGTAGCATAGATCAAGTTGGTTAGTTAAATTGCTTGTAGATTTGTTCAGGACCTTGAAGCCAAGGTTAATAAATTAGATATCCTCCTAAAGTATTTGAATGCAGTAAAGTGGAAAGGAAAATGCTGGTGGTTTTTGTTATTAAGTGTCATCAAGTTAACTATAGTTTATAGTGACCCTATGAACAACAGATCAAAATCTTGGCCTATCCTGGGCCGTACTTAAGATCTCTGCCTTGCTCAAGCCCATTGTTACTGTTGCTATGCCAAAATTCTTTTTAGCATATGTGCACTATGGAAAGGAGGTCCTAGGACAGGTGTTCTCTTCTTACTCACACCTGACTATGCAACAGACTCATCTACAGATTAGTGTTATTTTCTCAAAGCAATACAAGTAAAACAACATCACAGAGTATATAACGTAAATTACAGCCTCCACCCAGCCATGGCTCTCTCCAGTTCCATTCTTATCCCTTTAGTTGAACATTAGTATTTGTCCTTTTTACCATGAAGCAATGAGTTTTGATAGCAGAGTCCTTAGGAAGTTCTACTGCTAACCCAAAGGCTATGGGTCTCTGGTGGTCTACCTCAAAAGCACAATGCCGTGTTAGTCTTTTCCTATCCATTGGTAAGGAGTGAAAGAGAGAGACATCTTGTCGCATGTATATTATACCCTTCCATGTTTTTTAAATTTTAGAAATCATGTATTGCTTTCTGATTCTGACAGAATAGTGTTTACTTCTCCATTTCCATCACCTTATTCCTACAATAAGGAACTGTGGTGGCATAGTGACTAAGCATTTTGCTGGTGATTAAAAGGTTTTTAACTAGAACCCACTAAACCACTCCATGGGGAAAAGCTATGATGACAAGCTTCCCTAAAGATTTATGGCTTTGGAAACCATATGAGTCAGTTCCACTCTGTCTTGTAGGGGTGTTTGTGCGTCTGAACTGATTGTATGACACATACCAAAAAATCTCTACCAGAAGTAGGTAATATTGTAATTTCAGTTAAATTAATATTCAGTGTTTAGGATGATTATGTAAATGCTTTTCAAAATCATAATTGCTATTATAAGTGCAGTTTTAAGTGTAAATTTTTAAAACAAATTTCAGTTTTCCTTGTATTTATCTAATTACTGCTTTCTTTCCCATTTGCTTTGTCTTTTATGTACCTTCCCTCAAATAATCTCTACATTCTGTTAGAATTCTAATACATCTTTCTAGGTTTTTAAAAACATAAGCTATTCTCCATTTTGATTTTTTTTCCTTGTAGTTATCAATTCTATATACTTCTATTCTCTTGCTATGTTGTTGTTGTTATTATTGTTAGGTGTTATGGAGTAGGCTCTGACACCAAGCACCTTTTGTACAACAAACTGAAAACCAACTCAATAATGCACAATCTCTGCTGTGTCAACCCTTCTTATTGAGAATCTTCATCTCTTTCACTGATCCTTCAACTTATCCAAGTAGGCTTGTTTTAGGCTTGTTGTGGTACAACTATTACCCTGAAAATTTCCTTCACATTCATCTTCAGTATTTCACCCTCCCCTGTTCTTTTTTCCAAACACTGATCTCCTGTTTCCATCTTTTTTCTTTTTGAGTAATTTAGGGAGTTCTGATGGTGAAGTCATTAGGGGTTCCACTCCCAACCAAAAAGGGGTTCTCTCTCTGGCAGTTTGATTCTTCCAAGACACTCTGTAGGAGAAGGATGGGCAGTCTCCTCCCATGCTATTCACAGCCTCCAAAAACTCCCTGGAGGGTCAGCTATTAATTAGTTGACATTCCACCACAGTGAGTTGAGTCCACCTTTGGTGGAAGATTTTTTTATGCACTTGCCAGAGAAAGACTTTTCATAGAGTAAAACGTTTTCACATCCTGCATGTCTAGTGTTAAAAAGCTAAATGTGTAGAGAATCACCAAAAGTTAGTCCAATCGAATATATTTATCGTGAGTAGATAAGATTTGAATTGGGCAGTGTCAATCAGAAGGTATGGGAAAGCACTCCCCGAAGGGAGAATAGTGACAGCAGGTTACAAGAATGAGGTGTAAGCAGGGATTCATTGAAAATTCTTTTCAGATCCATTTCTCAAAACTCAAGCAGGTCTTCAGAATTAGTCAGTAAAAACAGGGTCATTAAGGACATGCCATAGAACCTAAAACACACCCTGGAGTTATTCTTTCTGGAAAGTAAAGGGATAAAACTGTTGTTGAGTGAGTTCTAATTCAAAGGAGTCTCTATCCTGTTTCTGAGGCTGTGACTCTCAACAGAAGCAGACTGCCAATCTTTCTCCTTGGAGTAGCTGGTGAGTTCAATGCCGGAGAGACATACCACGTTGGGTAAGCAGCTCTCCCTACATGCTAGGCCATGAGAGCTTCGTCTTTATTCACTGCAGTCAGCCAGAATTATCTTGAAAGTGTTTATTTTGCTACTGAAGGTGACTTTAGGAAAAGAGATCTTTTAAAGGTTCAAAGCTCAAAAGGGTACCAAAGGGTAAACGGCCCTAATGGGTTACCCATACTTCATGGACCCAAAAATTAAAACTCTAGAAAAAAATGTAACGGTTTCTTACTGAAAATAGTCTTATTCTATATTTACATTTGATTACTTGCTTGGTTTTATAACAAATCCTATATTGTATATAAATCCCTTTGGAACTTAAAGATATTTTACATCCCATTTTTTTCCCTAGATCCTAGCACCACTGTTAAAAAGTTCCACACCATTCTCCATTCTCATGAACTTTTGTCTGTGATGTTTGTAATTCTATATGAATGTTGTTGTTGTTGTTGTTGTTGTTATGTGCCGTCGAATCGCTTGCAACCCATAGCGACCCTATGCACAACAACCCTAAACTTTACTCTGTCCTGTGCCAATTGCACTGTCTCTGACACTCCCATTCCAATTATCCCAGTCACTGAATCAATCACCCTCCCAAGCATGATGTCCCTCTCCAAGGACCGATCCCTCCTCATATGTCCAAAGTATGTCAGACAGATCTATATGAATAGTTTTTGAAAATATTCTGTCATTTAATCATTCTGTGCAATTATATGTCTTTTTAAAATTCATTTTGTAAGATATTCAGTATACCTCTTTCAATCTGAAAACTCGGGTCATTTAAGTTTTGAGGAAACGTCTTTTGTTGTAGTTTTAAAAATAATTCTTCCCTTCATCTCACCTATCTTCTTTTTCTTTTCTGGAACTATAGTTTAGATATAGTTAAGGGTTGATCTCCAGGATTGAACCTCAATTTGAGAATAAAAATATTTTCTCCTTTTCAAATCTTTGTCTTCTGTTGATTCAAGACTTCTCAACTTCATTTATCAACTTTTGAATTTTAAAATGATAACTTTTTAATATCTAAAATTATCCATCTCTACCTTTTTCAATGTTTCTATTTTCATTCATAGATGTAATAGTCTATTTTTCAACTTTGAGAATGTCATTCTTTTGAAATTGCCTTCGCTTTCCTTTGACTTTCCCCTGACATTTAATATTATTTTCTGTTTGGAGTCTAATTTTCATGGCGATCAGTTTCACCAAAGATGTGGTGAACCTTAGTTATCTGTTTTTATTTAAGGGTAAGAAAGCTACCTGCATGGTTAGAACTTGTGGATAACTAATTCTCATTTTTATATAAGTAAGCAGGGAATAGTGGACAGAAAGTGATGCTACCAAGCCAAAGGTGGGTGACTTTAATCCATGGCCCTCAGGCCTGTTTTTAATTGCTTTTGGTCAAACATTCTTCTAGGTCATATAGCCCTGGTGTGTCCATTTGCTGTTCAGAGCTAACTCATGTTTGCTGTGAAGCCGAACACTGTGAGACTGATGAGTCAAATGCATTAATGGTTACCCATGGCGGACAGTATTTGGTAGAGCTCCCTGATTAAAACAAGCTCAGAAGCAGGAGTGGCATCCACTTCCATAATAGCTTGCCTCTGGAAACCCTATGAACCTGGAGAAAGGACAAAAGTTATACAACTGTCCAGGACTTTTGTTCATAAGGTCGCTATGAGTCGCCTATGACTTGACGACCCTTAACAACAACAACAACAGGAGAGAGACAGAGACAGAGAGCAGTTAGCCTAGCAGACAGAAAGCCATGCTCCCAAGCCAAAGGCAGGTGACTCTACTCTGCGGCCCTCAGGCCTGCCTTTAATTGTTTTTGTAAAACATTCTTCCAGGTTGTGTAACCCTAGTATGTCCACTTGCTGTACAGAGGTAACTCATGGTTGCTGTGAAGTGGAACACTGTGACACTGATGAGTCAAATGCGAGAATGGCTATCAACGGTGGACAGTGTTTGGCGGAGCTCCCGATCAAAACAAGTTTGGAAGCAGGTGTGGCATCCACTTCTGTAATAGCTTGCCTCTGGAAACCCTATGAATCTGGAGAAAGGACAAAAGTTATAGAGGTGTCCAGGACTTTCATTCATAGGGTTGCTATAAGTCACCTACAACCCGATGGCACTGAATGACAACAGCAATTCAATAGGTATGCTAAGCAAATCATTTGAGAAACTGAACTATAAGAAAAAGAAAGTGACATTAGGATTGGAGCAAGTCTCATCAATAACTTGTGTTATACAGATAATGCAACCTTGCTTGATGAAAGTGAAGGGAATTTGAAATACTTGCTGCAGATGATTAAAAAACGTGATCTTCAATATGTATTACACCTCAACATCAAGAAAATAAAAATTCTCACCACTCAACCAATACACAGCATCATGATAGGTGGAGAAAAGATTAAAGTAAAAAATGATATAATTTCACTTGGATTCACAATCAATACCCCTAGTAAAAGCAGTCAGGAAATCAAAAGACTATTGCATTGGGAAAATCTGCTGCTGGAGAATCTCTCCAAAGTGCTAAGGAGCAGGAATGTCAGTTTAAAGACCAAGATATCCTTGGCCTGATCCAAGCAATCTTTTCGATTACTTATTATGCATCTGACAATTGATCAATGTGTAAAGATGAAAGAAAGAGAATCAATGCTTTTGAACTGTAGCATTAGAGTACATGTTGGTGAGACTACTACGACTCATAGCTATACTTTAAACACTAGTTCTGAACCCTGCCCTATCCTGAGCCAGCCTCACGATCTCTTACACACCTACCCCAATTACACAGTCACTATGGCATTCCTGTAACTGGGTATTTCTGTCATCACAGGAGACTAGAGCGAGGGCTGCATGGTGGGGGGGAGCTGGGGGAGGGTTTGTAAAACAATGAAAGAATCTTTTCTTTTACTTTTCCATAATTTTTGGACTCATGTACTTATAACTTGTTAGTCAAATTTGTGTCTTCTAGGTTGCAACACCCCCATGATACATCTTCAAGGATATGAACATGTAC
>NW_006399906.1:1106230-1125272 GCF_000299155.1 Elephantulus edwardii | reverse complement strand
AGAAAAAAAAAAACAAAAAAACACAGTCACTATGGCATTCCATCTCATCTGAAGTCTTCCTCTTCTGCGCTGACCCTCTATCCTTCCAACCATGATGTCTTTCTCCAAAGACTGGTCCCCTTAGCAAAATGCCCAAAATATGTGAGACAGAATTTTAAAATTCTCGCCTCACAGGATCAACCTAGTTGTACCATCTCCAGGACAGACCTGCTTGTTTTTTCACAGTCCATGGCATGCTCAATACCTTCTCCTATACTACATCAACGGCTTTGATTCTTCTTCTGTCATCCTTAGTCATTGTCTAGCTTCTCTGATGGATATCAAGATATCTCTAGAATGACTTCGTTGCTTTTTAGCAATTTGGAGAGGACCCTGACATCAGACTTTCCTAAAGCCCTTTGTCTTTTGATTTCCTGACTGCTAGTGCCAAGAGTGTTGATTGTGGCTCAGAGTAAAATGAAATTGTTTACACCCTTAATCTTTTCTCCATCTATCATGATACTGCATATTGGCCTGTGGTGAGAATCTTTGTTTTCTTCATATTGAGATGCAATCCATATTGGAAACTGCAGTTCCTGACCTACTGCAATAAATGCTTCAAGTCCTCCTCAGTTTTGGTGAACAAAGTTGTGTCATCTACAAAACACAGGCCTTTAATGAGTCATCCTTCAGTCCCAATGTCACATCCTTCTCCATAAAATCCAGACTCCTGAATGATCTGCTCCACATATAGCTTGAAAAGGTATGGAGAAAGGACAAATCCTTGACACTCTCTTTTCTTGATTTTGAACCATGCAGTGGTCCATTGCTTTGTGCATACAACAACGTCCAGGGCTAGTATAGATTTCATATGAGCACAGTCAAATATTTGGGGATTCCCATTCTTCTCAACGTTAGCCATAATTTGTTGTGATCCACCCAGTCAAATACTTTTCATAGTCAGTAAAACAAAAATAGACATTCTTTTGTTATTCTCTGCTTTCAGCCAAGATCCCTCTCACATTGACAATGATATTCCTAATGCCACAGCCTCTTCTCCATCCAGATTTTATTCTGGCAGTTCTCTGTCAATGTACCATTCTTTTAATTTTTGGATAATCTTCAGCAAGATTTTGCTTGCATGTGATGTTGTTCAAAATTTCTACCCTCTGTTGAATCACTTTTTTTTTAATAGAAAGAAATATGGATCTCTTCCATTTAGTTGGCCAGCTAGCTGTCCTCCAGATTTCTTTGCACTACCTGCTGGAGAACACATTCAGGGCTGCGTATGTTTCTTGAATTATGTCAGTTGGTGTTCTCTCAATTCCTGACATATTTTTATTTTTGTTAATTACTTCAAAGCAGTTTTACTTTCCTCATTTATTACCATTATTTCTTGATTATATGCTACTTCATAAAATTGTCTGTGTAAGAAGGTACAATCACTCTGTGTATTCCTTTCATCTTTCGATGCTCCCTGGATCATTTAATGTCCTGCCCATAGAATCTTTAAGTATTACAACTTGAGTCTTGAATTTGTTCTTTTGTCCTTCAGCTTGAAAAATGTGGAGCAAGATCTTCCCTTCTTCTTTTCTGACTCCAGAAACTTGTACATTTTTAAAAGTAATACTTGGTTCAGAGCTCGTGAGCATTGGGTCACTATGAGTTGCAAGTGACTTGATGGCACACAACAACAATTTTGCTTTGTTTTCTGAGCTGCCTTTTGAAATTTTCTGCTCAACTCTACCTTATTTATACCTTTTGTTTTGGCTTATTGGTGTTCATTCTAGTGCAATATTCAGAGTCTCTTCTAACATCTATTTCAGGCTTTTCTTCCTCCTCTGCCTTTGTAATGACCTTTTGCTTTTGTCATGGATGATATTCTTGATATCCTCCCACAGCTCATCTGGTTTTAATTCACTGATGCCCAAGGCCTCAACCTGTTCCTGAGATGGTTTTTAAATTCAGGTGGAATAGACTCAAGATCTTATTTTTAATATCCCATGGACTTCCAACAAACAAACAAATATATTTTGAAGGAAGTACAACTAAGGTGCTCATTAGAAGCAAGGGTGTCTAATATGCTTTGGGCATGTTGTCAAGAGGGACCAGTCTTTGTAAAAAAGGTATGAAGCATCAGAGAAATATTTGAAGACCCTCTACCAGATGGGTTGACAGTGACTGTAACGATGAGTTTGACAACAACAAGATAAAGGTAAATAATCCAATTGAAAAAAATGGGCACAGGATATGAACAGACACTTCACCAAAGAAAACATTCAGATGGCTAGCAAGCACATAAAGAAATATTCAAAATCCTTAGTTCTAAGAAATATGCAAATCAAAAGAACTATGTGATATCACCTCATCTCACCCCAGTCAGAATAGCAAGATTTAGCAGAACAGCAACAACAAATGCTAGTGAGGTTGTAGAGAAACTGGAACCCTTATTCACTATTGGTGGAAATCTAAAATGGTTCAACCACTGTGGAAGGCTGTATGGTGCTTTCTCAAAAATTTGCAAATAGAGATACCATTTGACCCAGCAATTCCACTACTGGCAATATACCTCAAAGAGATCATAACTGCCACCCAAGCAGATATATACACATCCATGTTTACCACTGCTTTGTTCAGAATAGCAAGTAGCTAGAAACAACCTAAGCGCCCATCAACAAACGAATGATAGAGAAACTGTGGTATGTTCACACAATGGACAACTACACTGAATTGAAGAACAAGGAACTCATGAAATATTATTCAAAATGGGTGACCCTGGAGGACATTATGCTGAGTGAAGTATCTCAGTCACAAAAGGACAAATACTGCATGGTGCCACAGTTGTAAAACAGGACTGACCTCAGGGTTGGGGAGAGACTGAGGAAGATGGGTTAAATAATATATACTGCATTGAAACAGATGAGGGAGAAAGCTGCTTGAAAGGGATACGTGATTTGTCATGACAGGAGTCGAGAGAGAAGGCTGCATAGTGGGGTGGACCTGGGAGAAGGGTTTGTAAAACAATGAAATAATTTTTCTTTTACTTTTCCAAGAGGGTAGTGTACTGGGGCGGAGGGTTGGGAGGGGAGAAAAGTGCAACAATGAATGAATGGAAATCCGAAGTCTCTGTAAATTGTCATTGAAATTATTAATAAATTAAAAAAAACAACACCCCCCCCCCAATGTGTTTGAGTATATCAAAGATCAAGAATATGGTGCAGGGTAGAACAAGGTTCTGATCTGTTGTTCATAGGATTTCTCTGAATTGTTGAATCGATAGCACCTAACAACAACTGAACAATTCAGCTTATTGTGTCACATAGGAATGGATTCATAGCTGACTGACTCACATGGGTCTCTGATGCTGTAAATCACAGCATGTAAATCACTTGATCTGCCAGAGAGGCATGCTCTTAAGTTAGCAATTAAGTCCAACTTTCTATGAACTATTCCACCAAAGGAGTAAATTCTGAGAAAATAATTCCTTAAACATAGTGTAGTGAGGTGATTGTCACTCTTCAAGCTTCCGAATCTTCCACACAGCTTTCCATAGCACACCACTGTTATGACCACCTGTTATACTGAGCCAGTTTGTCTGTTCCTGTTTATAACAAGGTGCTACATAGTCAATGAGGACGAGGTTGGTATCTTTTGGTATCTTGTTATTCTTGTATCCTGTTACATTGTATGGCCTACATATCAAATGTGTTCCCCAAAATGCTAAGTTTGTGTGAGTGTAACTCCAACATTGTATAACATGGATGTATCTAGAGGACATTATGTTAAGTGAAATAAGTCAGTCACAGAGGATAAATATTGCATAAGACTACAGTTGCAAAAAGTTAAGGGAAGATTTACACATAGAATCACCCTTGGGTGGTTGTCTGAGATTAGAAGGGGTGACCACAAATAGATTGTTGATAATGGGTACACATTAAGGTAGGCGAAGGGAAAGGCAATATACAATATGGGATGACCAGCACAAAGTCATTAGAGAAAGATAAGACACAGAGAGCTAAATAAGGGTTAATGGAAATCAGAATGACAGGGAGAATATGGGAAAACTGTTGCATTGTAGGTACTGGAACTAATTAATAAAATGTATAATGTATAAATGGCTGAAAGAAAAATCCAATTGCTCGCTCAAATCACACTTATTTTAAACAAAAAATCCCGAAGTGAAACAGGTGTTTAGTGACACAGGGCTATTTTGGAAAGAGGGCACTTTATGTTTTGGTGATAGTATCACTCCATACCTTTTCAACCTGTATACAGAACAGATTATTCAGGAGGCTAGGCTCTATGAGGAGAAATGTGGCGTCAGGATTGGTGGAAGATCTATCAACAAACTGCGTTATGCAGATGACACAACTCTGCCTGCTGAAACTGAGGAGGACCTGAAATGCTGCAGAGGGTGAAGGACTGCAGCCTTCAATATGGATTGAGGTTCAATGTCAAGAAGACAAAGATTCTCACCACTGGACCTATTAGCATCATCAGGATGGATGGGGAAGAGATTGAGATTGTTCACAGCTTTAGTTTGCTTGGCTCCACAATCAATACTATTATTGGCACCAGCAGCCAGGAAATTAAAAGATGTATTGCGATAGGAATGTCTACTGTTAGGGACCTCTCCAAAGTACTGAAGAGCAATGGTGTCTCTCTGGAGACTAAGGTGCATCTGACATAGGCCATGGTCTTTGCAATCACTTGTTATGCATCAGAGAGTTGGACAATGACTAAGAAGGATAGAAGGATAACTAATGCCTTTGAGCTGTGGTGCTGGAGAAGAGTAGTGAATGTGCCTGGACTGCTAAGAAGACAAACAAGTTCACCCTGGAGAGGGTTAAACCCGGCAGCTCCTTTGAGACAAGGATTCTGAGGTTTCATCTGACATACTTTGGACATGTTGTAAGGAGGGACCGGTCCTTGGAGAGGAACATCATACTTGGGAGGATGGAGGGACAGTGCAGGAGAGGAAGGCCCTCTATGAGGTGCATTGATTCAGTGACTGGGGTAATTGGGATGGGTGTGTCGAAAACAGTGCAATTGGCACAGGACAGAGCAGAGTTTAGGGCTGTTGTACATAGGGTCGCTATGAATCTCAAGTGACTTGACAGCACATAACAACAACAACAACAATAATAACAACATTGCTCGATGGAGAATAGAGGGTAAGGCAAGTGGAATCTTTAGCTGGGAGGGATGTTTGTGATATTGTATTATTGGGTTTGATAAATGATTTAATGGGGAAAAATAGGAATTTTTTTTCTTTCCTACTCCCCTTTCTTCTCTTTATTTTTATTACTTGGTTGCTAATTGAAAGTTGGTAATTTAAATCCTCCAACTTCTTTCAAGGAGAAAACTTCTGCAAAAAAGATACATCCGTGGGCACTCTACGTGACACTTTTACTCTGTACTCATAACATCAGTCTGAAAACTGAAGTGTGCCTATTTCAGGCCATGGTCTATATGGGTCACAATGAGCTGGACAATGAATAAAGATGATAGAAGATGAATTGATACTGTTGAGTTGTGATGCTGGAGAAAAGTATTGAATAATCTATGGACCACCAAAAGAACAAACAAGATATGTATGTCCTGGAGAAGGTGCAGCCAGAATGTTCCTTGAGACAAAGATGGCAAAGCTCTGTCTCTCATTTTTTTGTACTTACTGCTAGGAGAAGCTATTCCTTGGAGGGGGACATCATGCTTGGAAATGTGCAGGGTCAGTAAAAAAGAGGAAGAGCCTCAATGAGATGGACTGACACAGTGACTGTAGCAATGGGCTCAAGTATGTCACAATTATGAAGATGGCACTGGATAGGACAGGGTTTACCTCTGTTGTTCATAGGGTCACTCTGAGTTAGTTGTACTCGACTAGAAAGCACCTCCTAACAACACAGAGTTCTTAGGACCTAGAATACACTTGATGGCAAGGAGTAGTTTTGGTTTGATAATCATTTTGAAATGTAGAGAGCTAATAAAAAAACGAAAAAGTCCCAAAGAAAATTTTATACATACGTGATCTTTTGTGTGTTTTTTTTTAAAATATATTTGTGATATTTATTTTGTAGCAACAGTAAAACACCAAGACAGATTCTACTTGCTATAGTCAAGGAACACTTTTCTTTCTTTACTGACTTGGCCTTTAGTTTGAGAAGACTCTGTTGAGTATGCCGACTTTCCTCACACCCTTGTCTCTGGTCTTTGGCAACAACCTTTCTTGTTGTCTCTTCTCTCCCAGATTGCTCCTTCTCAAGCTCTTCCTCTTCCTTCTATTCTCTTGTTAAGCAATGTCCCTGGAGTCCCAGGCCCAACTCTCTTCACATCACATTCTCGCTGATTTCATCTCTCCCTATATCTTCAACCTCAAGGTTCACTCTATACCCCCAGCACAGTTCTTCCTATATTTCTGGTTATCTCCTGGACGACACCAGCAGGATATCTGGTCCAATGCATTAAGCACAGAGATCTCAGCTTTCTGTTCTTGTATATCTCAGTTAATGGCCTTACCATTCACCAAATCTCCTGAGCAGGAAACCTGAGCATCCTCTCAGCCCCATCCTCCCTCTCCCTCTTCTCCCACAACCAGAGCACAAGGAAACATGCTTTTTAGTGAGATCTACTTGTATTCCAATTCTGGGTCTGATTCCCACAGGGAGCCCTGGTGATGAGTCAGGGGCTGGGTAAGACACCTGACATCCATCATGTCATTTTTCCCTCCCAATAGTTCTGGGAGATAGGTGCCACTTTCCTTCTTGTTTCCTTTCTTGCTTTCAGAGGTTAAGATGTGATCTTTTGTAAAAGTATCAATTTAAGAGAATAATTTTCAAAATGAAATACATTTATACCTACTGAAAAGAGCATAAAAATATATATGACTTCCGTTGCATTTTTCATCATTAGCTCCATTTTAGGAGTGGTATGAAGCTTCGGCTGACACACTTGGGCATGTTGCAAGGAGGGACCAGTACTTGGCTAGGGCATTATGCTTGGGAGGGTGGAGGGATGGAGGGACAGCATAAAAGACCAAGATCCTTGATGAGATGGATTGACTCAGTGACTGGGGTAATGGGGCTGGGTGTGTCAGAGACAATAAGGTTGGCTGGCCCAGGACAGAGCAGGGTTCAAAGGTGTTTGTACATAGGGTCGCTATGAGTCACAGGCAACTTGATGGCACATAACAACAACAATAACAATAACAACATGTGCAGCTGGAGAGTCTGAGTAATGGAGTAGAGAGTATAGAAAGGAGGGAAAGAGAGTGACTCAGATTGGGCGAAAAGGAAAGATAAAAAGAAGACTATTGAACTAGAGTGATACACAACCAACATTCTTCTTGAAACCTATAAGACACTTATAAATAGGAAATAGAAGATGAGGAATGGTAGTTTTATGCCCCCTCACTGCCTGCCCGCTACCCCAAGAAACTTGCAATCAGTTTTTACTACTCACATAAGGTTTTTACTACTCACATCTTTATTTTTTCCATACAAAATTATTTTTTCTACATAATGTTTTTACCACTCATATCTTTATTTATCCAAGATTTTATGGTTATAAAAAGAAATAAAAATTTGTATTTTGGAATTTTTTTGAAAACAAGGATTTATTTATTCAAAGTTCTTTGAGCAGAGAGAGGGTTTACTGCATGGCTTACATCAGGAATAGTGCACATCAAGACTATATTCTTTAATCATACATATTTCATTTGTATGTTGAGAAATTATTTGAGAAGTTAAACTATCTAAAGAAGAATATGGCAATGGGATTGGAGGATGACTCATTAACAACCTACATTATACAGATGACACAACCTTGCATTCAGAAAGTGAAGAGAAATTTAAGCAATTATTGAAGAACAGCAAAGACTACAGCCTTCAGAATAGATCACATCTCAACATAAAGAAAACAAAAATCTTCACCATCAGACCAGTGAACAGCATCATGATAGATTGAGAAATGACTGAAGTTGTCAATGATTGCTTTTTACTTGGATCAACAATTAACTTTTCTGGCAAAAGCAGTTAAGAAATCAACAGATGTGTTACATTGGGAAAAACTGCTGTCAAGGACCTCTTCAAAGTGCTGAAGAGCAAAAATGTCAGTTTAAAGACTAACTGACTCAAGCCATGGAATTTTCAGTAGTTGCTTCATATGTATGTGCAAATAGGAAAATGAATAATGACTGAAAAATAATTGATGCCGTTAAAGTGTAGTGTTGGTGAATATTCAACAAACTGGAAAAAAAAGTCCTATTTCCGTATCTTTTCAATCTATGTGTGGAATCAATTATCTGGGAGGCTGGGCCTTATTAGAAGAAGTGTGGCATCAGGAATGGAGTAAGTCTCATCAACAATCTGCGTTATGCAAATGACACAACCCTGTTTGCTGGAACTGAGGACTTGAAACGCTTGCTGCAGTAGGTCATGGACTTCAATGTGGATTGAAGCTCAATATTAAGAAAACAAAGATTCTCACCACTGGGGTGAATGACATCATCATGATAGATAGTGAAGAGATTGAGATTGATAACAGCTTCAGTTTGCTTGGCTCTCCAAACAACACTCTCAGTACCAGCAGCCAAGAAATTAAAACATTAATTGCATTCGGAAAGTCTGCTGGCAAGGACCTCTCCAAAGTACTGAAGAGCAACGATGTCAGTCTGGAGACTAAGGTATGCCTGACACAGGCCATGGTCTTTGCAATTACTTGCTATGCATCAGAAAGTTGGACAATGAATGGGGATGATAGAAGGAGAATTGATGCCTTTGAGCTGTGGTGCTGGAAAAGAGCATTGAATATACCATGGACTGCTAGGAGAACAAACAAGTTCATCCTAAGAGAGGGTGAGACCAGGCTGCTTCTTGAAGGTAAGGATTCTAAAGCTTCATCTATCTGACATACTTTGGACATTTTAGAAAGTGGGATCAATCTTTTGAGAGGGAATGTCATACTTGGGAGGGTGGAGGGACGGAGGGACAGTGCAGGAAAGGAAGACCCTCAATGAGATAGATGGATTCAGTGATTAGTATAATGGGGGCAGGTGTGTCAGAGACAATAAGATTGACAAGGGATAGAGCAGGATTTAGGGCTATTGTATATAAAGTCACAATGAGTCACAGGTGACTAGATGGCACATAACACCCATAACAATATCCTTGAGGAAGTGCCACCAAAGTCCTTCTTGGAGGCAAGGACAGTGAAATTCCATTCACATACTTAGGATTTGAAGGGGCACCAGTCCTTAGAAAAAGATGTCAAGTTGGAAAAGTGGAGGGTCAGAGAAAGATGAGAAGACCCTTAAAGGGATGAACTGGCACAGTGTCTACAACAACAGACTTAAGGATAGTGATGATTTTAAGGATGGTATAAGAAAGGGCAAGGTGTCATCTGTTTATAGGGTCACTATGAGTCACAGTTGATTTGATGGCATCTAACAAGCAGCGGCTAAGAAGTTCTGTTGGTATTTCAAAGGCATGGTAGGACCTGGTATAAATCTAATTTTTAAAATTTTTTTTTAAACTTGTGTGCCATTGAATCGGATCTGACTGAGACAAGAGGAGTTTGCCTATCCTTCTCCAGTGGAGCATCTGGTGGATTTGATCCATTTGCCTTCGAGATTATAGCACAGCTTCTTGCCACTAGGCCACCAGAGCTCCCTAGATCTAAACCTTAATGACAGAAGATTGATTTCTTAAATCCTATGCTAATAATTTGAACTGAGATATCATATTTCTCGAGGCCCTGTGGAGATGTTCAGTATTTTATGAAGATCATGGATCATCTCGACAGGAAATTATTTCCTCTCTTCTTCCATATTATCCTTATATTTATAGATCTAATGGAAGCTGTACATATTTTATATTAGGGGAAACAAAATGTTATCAAATGTGTTACAAAGTAGAGTAAGAGATAATTACAGTTATTTCTTTTTTTTGGAACTGACCCTTAGTCACTTTTTAGAAGTATTAATATGCACGAGGGGAGATTGCCCCCATCTTTCTCCTGTGAAGTAGCTGGAAGATTTGAACTGTATGCCTTTGGATTCAAAATGCAGCTCTTTACCAGTAGGCCATCAAAGATCTCTTTCATTACAAGAGATACAAGAGTGCAGTATCTTCCAAAACCCAAATCCACTGCTCTATGAAGCCTGACTCAGCGATGTTACAAGAGTAGAACTATTACATAAGGTTTCCAAGGCTGTAACTTTACAGAACCAGACTACCATAGCCTTCTCTTAGAGTGACTTCCTTTTGGTTAGCTACTGAGTGCTTAATCAGTGCCTACACCAGGGTTCCTTACTAACCCCTGTACCTGTGGTTATAACCCCATTTGGGAATGGGTTATCTTTATGCTAACAAGGCAATATTAGTGTAGGGTGGGCTCAAGTCAATATCTTTTAAGATATAAAAGGGCAGATTAGGTAAGGAATTACACATGGAGAATACATGTCACATGACTGCCAAGAACTCTAGGAACAGAAATTGAAGAGTGACAGGGACCTTCTCCAAGGTGGACAGAGAGCCTTTCTCTAGTGCTGATTCTCTAAATTTGGATTTCTAGCTTCCAAGACTGTTTTTATTTCTTACTTTATTAAGAAAATAAATATGTTAAAACCATCTATTTATGCTACATAAGCACTACTTAAATAAAATACATATTAAAAAGTTTTATTCCCATATTATAAAGAATGGGAATTCTTAAACAATTATGTTCACACAGGACTTGGACAGAGACCATGTACAAGGGGATTTAAAATCAAGGTAAAGTGTATATCAGGGTTGTATCCTTTCATCATACTTAATCAATCTGTATGCTGATCAAATAATCTGAGAAGAGTATATAAAATGAATTTTCATTAGGATTGGAGAGAGACTAATAAACAGTCTGTGATTTGCAGAAAAACACCTTGTCTACAGTAAATGAAGAAGACTAAAAGCATTTATTGATAAAGATCAAAGAAAGCCTTCATTCTAAAATACATCTCAACATAGAACAAAAATCCTCACAAGTAGACAAAAGATCAACATAATGAAGATAAGACAGGATTTGCCAAGGATTTAATTTCATTTAGATAAATAATCAACACCCAGTGCAACCACTGTGGAAGGCAGTTTGGCGCTTTCTCAAAAAGTTGCAAATAGAGATACCATTTCACCTAGCAATTACACTACTGGGAATATACCCCAAAGAGACCATAACTGACATCCAAGCAGATAAATGGACACCCATGTTTATTGCGGCTTTGTTCACAACTGCAAGGAGTTGGAAACAACCTAAGTGCCCATCAACAAGTGAATAGGTAGAGAAGCTGTGGTATATTCACACAATGGAATACTACACTGCATTGAAAAACAAGGAACTCATGTAATATTCAAAATGGGTGACTCTGGAGGACATTATGCTGAGTGAAGTATTTCAGTCACAAAATGACAAATACTGCATGGTGCCACTGTTGTAAAACAGGACTGACATCGGGGTTTGGGGAAGACTGAGAAAGATGAGTTAAATAATCTATACTGCATTGAAACAGATGAGGGAGAAAACTGTTTAAAAGGGATATGTGATTAAGTATTTTTGTCATGACAGGAGTCCAGAGTGAAGGCTGCATGGTGGAGTGGACCTGGGGAGAGGGATTATAAAACAATGAAGAATTTTTCTTTTACTTTTCCAAAAGGGTAGTATACTAGGGCAGAGGGCTGGGAGGGGGGGAAAGTGCAACAATGAATGAATGGAAATCCAAAGTCTCTGTAAATTTTCATTGAAATTAATAATAAATTAAAAAAAAAAAAACCAGACAAGTAAAATTAACACCCATGGAAGCAGCAATCGAAAAACCAAATGATACACTAGGTAAATCTGCTGCAAAACCCTGAAAGTGTTCAAAAACAAAGATGGTTACTTTTAGGACCAAGATGACCCAAACTTCTCTCAGTTCTGTTGAGTCAATAGACTAATTCCTAACTCTTCAGTGGGTTTTTCAAGGTTGTGAATTGTTCCCTCTACACCACATAACAATCACCACAATTCAGCTAGAAAGCATCAATTCTTCAGTCTTCTTTATTCATTGTCCCAATTTTCACATGCATATGATAATGCCCTCATTGCCATTGAGTCAGAATGGACTCATAGCACTCTATCAGGTTTTCAGAGGCTATAAATCACATGAGAAGAGACTATCTTTTCCCGAGGAACAGTTGGTAGATCTGAACTGCCTGTTTTGGGGATGGCAGCCCAATTCCTTACCCACTTGAACACTAGAGCTTCCTACATGCATATGAAGTGACTTAACATACTTTGGGTCAGGTACATCTTAAGATGTCTTCTACAACAAACTGGCCGAAGCAAAACATTGTTTATTTAATTGCTGCTTTCGTAGATGCTGACTGTGGACCCAAGTAAAACAAAATCCTTGACACCTTCAATCTTTATATTCTTTTCTTACTAGGCCACTCGTGAAGATTTTTGTTTGAAACAGTAGACAACTTTAAAATGTTTTACTGTCTATGCCTGTTGACGATGGTAAAAGAAATAACCTTATTTAGAAAAAATATTCACCACTCTTCGTTGCCGCCTACATAACTAAAAAAATTTTTGAGGGAAAGGGTGGAGAAAGTGTGTTGACATCAGATTTGCTCCAGGCAAAGAATGTGGTTCAACCCAATTTACAGGGTACAATGCCTTAAAAAACCTGCTACAGGAACCTGGGAGGGTCACACCCTGGAATTATGACTAATAGCTATCATACTGTTAGAGATCACCTGGTTGTCTTTGGTAGACTACCCAATTCTCACCTTAATTTTCGGGTGAGGTGCACATCTGAAACAGTCTTCATTGGAAAAGCAAAGCAATTTGGGTTCTTCACTCATTCTAGACTCTGAAAGGACAACAAATGGATCTGTTGTAAGCTTTTTAATTTAAAAAAACCCTCTGCCATCTATCATAATTTTAACACTGAAGATCTGTTATTTTCTGGACGCAGTCCTAGCCACTGGGAATCCTAGAACGTTTCCTTTTAGGGGATTTAAGAAACTGAAGAGGTAAAAGTTTAACCTACCGCGGGCAAAGTTACGACAGCGATGCAAATTTGGAAAGCACAGAAAAAAGTGAATGAATTTGAGGATGAAAGTAAACCAAGTGGCAGGCCCTCAGCCCCAAAGCAGCTTCCCTTCCAGGAGAGGTCTGGGGTTCGTCCAGTACCCCGCGGGCACACTTAACATTTCAATCACGCCTCCGCCCTCATCCTCGGAATTCCTTTCCGGCGGAGGACTCGCTGGGTACTCCTTTCAGGACGACCAGCTTATCACCCCCTGCCTGTCCACTTCCCGGCTGCAGCCAGGCAAGCCTCCCAAAGTTTCCTGTGACGCTGCCATATGTCTCCAGCTCTATTCCGCCTTTAATCCCACTCTGGCAGTTTAGAACACCAGCTAGAGATGAGGATTACCGAGACAGAAAGAACATTTCTAGCGGGCGAACCTAGAGATCTCTCTAAGACCCAAAAGCGGGCCCAGAGGGTGGAAACTCCACGCCCTCAGCGTCCCGGAGACCCTGGTTCTGCGCGTGCCCACCCGGCCGGAGCCGGAGTCCCGCCCCCTCCGGGGTCCAAGCCAATCGGCCGCTCCCCGCCTCCTGGGAGGTGATGAGGAGGGGATGTAAGGGCCCGGCGTTAGCGCCCGCCTCCGCCTTGCATCCATTGGCTGCAGTCTCTGGAGTGCCCGGAGACCGGAGTACAGTGGGATTGGCGATAGAGGCTTGTGACAGCGGTGCTTATTGGCTGTGGCGGCCCCCGTGACGCGGGGTGGCGACTGGCTCCCGAGTCTGAGGGGCTCCTGCTTGTCAGGTTCTAGGTAGGTGCATTTCGCGCCGCCCGTGGCCGGCGCTGTTGCCCGGGGCAACGCTGGGGGAGGGGGGTGAGAGAAGGGAGGGCAAGCCGAGAGTGGGGGCACTACCCCCCGCCCACATGAGGGCGCCCAGGACTCGGCCCTGGCGGTGGCGACTGCTCGAAGAACTCTTCCTCTGCTCAGCTGCCTCCTCCCTCCCCGGGCTGCGGGGTCGCCCGCCCATTCTCCCGCCCCTGGTGGAAGGTTCCTGCTAGGGGTTTGGGTCCGGCTGCACCCCAGCGCTGCGAGGGCTGCACCTCCTTCCCATCTCGGACTGGGAGACTGAGGGGGCGGGTGCCCGCGCGAATGGGTGGTGGCGGGTGGAGTGGCTCCGCCTCGTCGCGGGATCCAGGGTGCTGCGGGATGTGGGACAGAGTAGGGGCATTGCGGGCACCGCCCATCACACCCGCACGCTCTTTCCTCTGCACGCTCCTCACCAGGATCCGCCCTCCGGCTGTTCACCCCAACTCCGAAGTGTTCCCTAATCCCTTCCCACCAGTCGTCCCGCCTCTCTAGTCCGCCTTGACCTTTCTTTAGTACTCTCTAGTGCTCCTCCCATGAACCCATTTCATCTCCAGATTTTATTTTCCACGTTCCTTTCCTACTCTCAAGTTGGCCATTGGGGTTCCTCTAGGGTTTGGACAAGAGAGAAGAGAAAATGTGTACAACTGGTAGAGTGACTTGAGGGGCGACGTCTGCTCTGTTCTCTCTGCCTTTTAGGACTAGAGAGGTGTTGTGAGGCTTTGAGTCAGTTTTCTGTCTTGAAAGTCTTCAGGATCAGTTTTGTAACACATCAAGTAGGCTTGTGTTAAGAGGGTGAAAGTATCCCGTTAAAATAAGGGGTTTGATGCTAGATGATTGCCTTTTAAAAGTAAAATATACATTTGTTAATTTTATACGCAGAGTAGTGCCAAATTAATAATTTGGTAACTTTTCGTGTTTGTCACTTAAAGTTAAAAATAATGGAGTTCCAGTCTGTTTTATTCAGAAGAAGCTGCATGTAGCAGTCTTACTATCACTTTGGCAAACTAGGTGACAAACAAAGGTGAAATTTTAAGGTATTCTTTCAAAAGGATTCACCACATAAAAGGTGTAGGAGTATAATCAATATGACAGTAAATCAAAACTTGCTTAAAGACAGGGAAATACTGTTCAACTGATGTAACGGGAATAGAATTTTTAACAATGTATTGAAAAATGGTTACTTTATTACTCTGCCCTGCAATCCTATCTGGGCTTTAGAGAGATGGAGAGTTAACATAAGTCTGTGTGAATAATGACAAAGGAAGGGGGGAGTGTATCGTTTGTAATTTAGGAAATTATGCTAATATTGTGAGCTGAAGAAACTGTACTTCCAATTATATTGAAAGTGTATGAAACACAGGCACACATTTAACATTTCCAGTTTTCTTATGTTAAAAAACTTGTTGATGATCTGTGTTTTTAGACTTGAAAGTAAACAACATTAAGTGTACACAATCTAAAATTATTTAATTTCTAGTTAGTTATACTGTCAGTCATATAGAAGAAATAATTTAAGCTTTGCTTGATACGTTTTCATCCTCAGCTTTTATGTGGCTAGCTCTGGTCTGTGAAAATTCCAAATTTGCCTGCTTTTTCAGTCTTTTACTATGAAAAACTTAAAATATAGAGGGAAGATACATACTACAGTGAATGTCCACCCTTTGGACAGAAATAATATTTTCAGGATAGTGACTACATAGTGAACATTAGCTAACAGAGGACCTGAAATGATAAATTTGAAAACCAGCTTTATATTCCATACTGAAATACCATAAAGTGAGTACTTCAGTGTGTAGATAGAGGTAGCATTTATACAAAACCATAGTAATTTAAATTATAATTTTATAATAGGATAGAAGGAGAATTGATGCCTTTGAGCTGCGGTGCTGGAGAAGAGTATTGAGTATACTATGGACTACTAAGAGAACACACAGATTCAACCTGGAGAGGGTTAAACCAGGCTGCTCCTTGCAGGCAAGGATTCTGAGGCTTCGTCTGACATAATTTGGGCATATTGCAAAGAGGGATCGGTCCTTGGAGAGGGACATCATGCTTGGGAGTGTGGAGGGACAGCACAGGAGGGGAAGACCCTCTAGGAGGTGGATTGATTCAATGACTGGGGTAATCAGGATGGGTGTATTGGAGACGGTGGGATTGGCAAAGGACAGAGCAAAGTTTAGGGCTGCTGTACATAGGGTCGCTATGAGTTGCAAGCAACTCGACGGCACATAACAACAATAACAACAACAAACTTTATAGAATTATAGTTTACATTTTGACAGAAAGAAAGGGAATGAATTTGTACAAATAGTAATTTTACTTCCAAAGTTGGATTCCTGTATTAGCCATTTTGTACTTGAGTTTTAAGTGAACTTCTTCTTTTGGAGACCAGCCTAAGTACTATCAATTAATAAATATTTTGGTAGTGTATTTAATTTGATCAAACATGCATTTTTTTAGGAGAGCATAAGAATATATTGTAGGGAGTTCTGGTAGCCTAGTGACAAGAAATTGTCCTCCAATCCCAAAAGGCACACAGTTCGAAGCCACCAGCTGCTCCATGGGAGAAGAATGAACACTCTCCTCCTATGCGATTAACTGCCTCTGAAAACCCATCAGAGTGTCAGCTATGGGTCTATTCTGACTCTACGGTACACAGCACCAACAAAAAAATATATTCCTCTAATGGGGAAAACCAGCCAGGCAGCCAACCAGCCAGCCAGCCAACCAACCAACCAACCAACCAACCAACCAACCAACCAACCATCCAACCAACCAACTGAAACAAAAACCACACAAAGCCTTAAAAATATGAACAGTATTTAAATGGAACTTTTTCATAGAGCCTGAATTGATTTGTCTAGAGAGAACACTTTAAGCTCTGATAATGTAGTGATAATACATTGGGCTGCTAGTCCAGAGGTCCACAACTTGAATTGACCAACTACCCTGAGGGAGAAAGATGGTCAGTTGCGTCTCCTAAAGATTTACAGCCTCTGAAACTGGATAGAGTGTTGCTGTGAGTCTGAACCAACTTAGCCAGTAAGGTTGACTGAGCTGAAAACTATATATGGTGTTGTCACATAAAGTTTGCTGGGAAAGAAACATTTTAATACAGAACTATAATTAAAGGAATAAGGAGAAATAGTTTTGAATTTAAAAAAAGTTTACTTTATATTTTTTTGTGTTTAAGAAATTCTTTCACTGTATTTGAACCCTATCTTTCAGTTTTACTATAAATGTGAGTTGCAGATTTATTTTTATAATTAATTTATTAACTATTAAGAGTTATGTATCAGAATTTATAGCTCTCTGAATTTCCTTATATCACATTAGTATTTAGCATTCTTCTGGAGTTAACCTGCTGTGCTATTGAGAGAGTAAAGAGAAAAAGCAGGAAATAGCTTTGGAACTCTAGTAATAGCTTTATCTTTGGGGATTCTGTTAAGTCACAAAAATGTTTCTTGTGTCTGATTTAAAAAAAAAAAATATTCAAAGCTCCACTTTTCCTTTTCACCCTTCCTCTCTCCATCTTTTCTTGTTCTATTTTTACTTTGGTTATTGAAGTTAAATGCTTTTAAATCAGTTCAAGAAAACATAGAAAAAATAAGCAACAGTATTTCCACAGAGTTAATGTTTTGGAAAATATCTGAAGTTTCAGCACCAGGTAATGCATTTTTATGCTCTTCATTTTGATTCATTTCATGTGAATCTAAACTTGAGGCTCCGCAACCCTAAATTAGAAAAGCTGCAAGGTGGGAAAATGGAAAAGACAAACGAACTAGAGTCAAACAAAGGAATCAAACACAAGCAGCCTTCTGTATTCTTTGAGTGTGAATTTATATAATCCTAGTTACCAAAAAAAAAAACCAACCCACCCTGCTATTTTGACTGAACAAGTTTTTCTTTGAAATTAAAAATATATTGGTATGATAAAGATTTTTTAGTGCCTTTCTACAAGAGTTTTGCATTTTTTTCTATTTTTGAGATATTATATTTTCAGTTTTTAAGGTTTTAATTAATGTTTGAGTTATTTTTTAAATATTCATGTTCAGTTATCAAACTATGACTAATTTTCAATCTGTGAGTCATCATACATTGCAAAAATCTTATTGTCTCTTATTTTAGTTGTCAGTGATTGTTGTATTGTTGTATGCCATCAAGTCACCTGCAACTCATAGGGACCTTCTATACAATGGCTTTGAAGCATGCCCTGTCCTGAGCCAGTCTCAATGACTCATTGACACCTACCCTCATTGCCCCAATTACTGTATCAATCCATCTTTTCCGGGGTCGTCTTCTCCCACACTGTCCCTCCACCCTTCTGAGCATGATGTCCCTCTCTAAGGACTGGTCTCTCTTGGCTGAATGCTGGAAGTCTTTGAGACAGAGCTTCAAAATCCTAGTATAGGTCTTTTTTTGTCAAGTCTTGCCTGAAAAGAAAACCCGTTTACTTAGGCACTAGAAAGTTTTGGTTTCAGTGCCAGTTCCTTTTCTGTGGTATCTTGGTCAAATTGCATTACCTGTTTAAACCACAATTTCCTCAAATATAAAATAGGGATGGTACAGTTTCCTTATGAGTGTGTTATTATCAATAAATGAAGATGTTTTAGATAATATGTCTAGCATTATGCTTAGGAAGTACTCTTAGTTCCTTATGTGGTAGCTTTAATTTTATCATTGAATAGTATGTACTATTATTATTATAATTATTATTGATACCAGTTGATTCTGACATAAGAAGTTCTAATGTAAATGCAGTAGAAATGCTCTGTAGGGTTTTTATGATTGTGGCCTCTTGGAATCAGATTGCTAGGCTTATCTTCTGAGATGCTCTGAGTGTGTTTAGAACCAGCTTGCAGTTGAACACTTAACCATTTGTACCACCCAAGGCCTCCATTTTTTTAATACTGGCTTGTGAATTGTGCTGTAACCCAAAGGTTGTGTTTCTTTGGCAATTTAAATCTACCAACCACTCTGTGGAAGAAAGATGGGCACTCTTCATCCATGTGATTTATAGCCACTGGAAATGTCCTGGAGGATCAACTATGAGAGAGAAAGGAGAGACCATCCTTAAAAGCTCTTAAATTCCATATCATCTCACCCCAGCAAGACTAGCAAAATGTAACAGAACAGCAAGCAACAAATGCTGC
>NW_006399906.1:1104569-1105945 GCF_000299155.1 Elephantulus edwardii | reverse complement strand
TATTATTCAAAATGGGTGACCCTGGAGGACATTATGCTGAGTGAAATATCTCAGTCACAAAAGGACAAATACTGTATGGTGCCACTGTTGTAGAATGAGGCTGACATCCGGGTGGGGGTAAGACTGAGAAAAACTGGATAAATTATGTATACTACATTGAAGCTGATGAGGGAGAGAACAGTTTAAAAACAATATATTTTAGGGCATTATGATTATCATATGAGTTCAGAATGAGGGTTGCAGAGTGGAATATACTTGGGGTGGGGGTAGGGGGGTGCAGAGGGATTGTATACCAATGAAGGAGTTTTTTCTTTTGCTTTTCAGGGAGAAGAGCGAACTGGGGGCAGGGGTGGGGTGGGCGAAGAGAAAAGTGCAACAATGAATGAATGAATGGAAATCCAAAGTCTCTGTAAATGTTCATTGAGATTAATTTAATAATTAAAAAAAGCAACTTACAAATAAACTAGAGGGTTAACATTTTTCTTTAAAAAAAAAAACAACTCTGAAATTCCAGACTTTGGAAGTTAAAAGAATTTAAAATTTACTTAAGTTGGATGATATTTGCATTTATACAAATAATTAAAAAATTATTTGCTCTTTTGTAGTTCTTTGGTTACTCTTAGTAGGAATAATCCTCAATTTACTAGAAAACATTTTTGTACTCAGATATTTCTAGTTTTTCTAGATTCCTGAATTATTTTTCTTTCCCCTTAGATTTTCATCTGTTATTGGATGATTGCCCTAAATTCGTTTCATTTAAGCCACAGGTATTTGCTTAAAAATGATATGTTGTTGTGTGCTGTCAAATTGAAACTGACCCATAGCTGACCTTCTAGCAGGTTTTCAGAGGCACTGGAGGAGATTTCCCATCCTTCCCCTTGGGGCAGATGGCGGATTTGAACTGTGTACTTTGGATATTACAATGCAGTTTCTTACCATGAAATGTAGAGGAAAGCTTAAATACTACTTTTTAAAAAAAATTATTATTAATTTTAATGAACGTTTACAGAGATTTTGGATTTTCATTCATTCATTGTTGTACTTTTTTCTTTACCCCCCTTCCCCCAATTCACTCCTCTCTTTGAAAAGCAAAAGATAAACTTCTTCATTGGTATACAGGCCCCCTGACCCTGGCCCTCCCCCTCAATTCACTCCACTGTGCAACCTTAATTCTGGATTCCTGTGATAATCATAATGTGCTATCATATATCACTTTTAAACTGTTCTCTCCCTCATCTGTTTCAATTCGGTATACATAATCCATGCAGTTTTTCCTCAGTCTTAAATATTACTCTCTTAAATCTAGTCCTGTTATTCCAATTTAATTACATTTATTTAGACTCTGACATTTACTCTTTAATAATAAAACTTTTATA
>NW_006399906.1:1082061-1104373 GCF_000299155.1 Elephantulus edwardii | reverse complement strand
TTAGGATGAGATATCTGGTGAATACCCTATTTTAGATAGTTGTTGTTGTGTACCATTGAGTCAGAACTGACCCGTAGCTGACCCTCCAGTGGGTTTTCAGAGGCATTTAATTGTATGGGAGGAGATTGCCCATCCTTCTCCTGTGGAGCAGCTGGTAGATTTGAACTGCTTGCCTTCTGGATTGCAGTGAAACTTCTTGCCACTAGGCCACCAGAGCAAAATAGTAAAATGAAATGGGCAAAGAGCTGGAGTTAGAGAATAAAAAGGAAAAGAACTGATAAACAATTCAGGCCTTGAGTTTCAGTACTGAGAGATGCTATGGGGCAAAATCTTGATCCAAATGACAGTAGAGGCAATACACAGAGTCATTGTACTAAAAAGAATTAGTCAACACTGAAACATTTTAGGAAGTACAATGTAAACAAGAACCAGTGTTAACAAAAGAAGAAGTTCAACTTGCTCTGAAGACATTGGGGAAAAAAAATAAAAAAAATAAAGCCCCAGGTGTTTTTGGGATACCAATAGACATGTTTTAACTGATAGATGCAGCCCCTGGATATACTCACCAGCCTAGGCCAGAAATTGTGGAAGACAGCTGCCTGGCCAACTGACTGGATGAGATCCATGTTTCTTCACTGAGAAAGCTGATCCAATACTATGTGAAAATTATTGAATAGTATCTTAGGAGCTCTGGTTGTCTAAGGGTAAGAATCTGTACTGCAATCCCAAAGGCACATAGTTCTACTCCACCAGCTACTCTGCTGGAGAAGAACGGGCACTCTCTTCCTGTGTAATTATTGCTAAACATCATCCAGAACCGGCTAGAACAGTACATAGACAAGAAACTGCCAGAAGTTTGAACTAGATTTAGACGAGGCCATGGCACCAGGGTTATCATTGCTGATGCGAGATGGATCCTAACTGAAAGCAGAGAATACCAGAAGAATGTCTGTGTTTTATTGACTATGCAAATACATTTGACTGTGTATATCACAGCAATCTATGGCTAACCTTGAGAAGAATGGGAATCCCAGAACACTTGATTGTTCTCATATGAAATCTATGCCTAGATCAAGAAGCTCTTGTCTAACTGGAATAAGGGAATGCTGACCAAATAATGAATGAAGCTGGACTATATGAAGAAGAATGTGGCATCGGTATTGGAGGAAGACTTATCAACAACATTATGCGGATGACACAACTTTGCTTGCTGAAAGTGAGTTGTTGTTGTTATGTGCTGTTGAGTCACTTGCGATTCATAGCACCAAAGCTCAAAGGCATCAATTCTCCTTCTGTCCTCCTTAGTCAATGTCCAACTCTCTGATGCATAACAAGTGATTGCAAAGACCATGGCCTGTATCAGAGGCACCTTAGTCTCCAGAAAGACACCATTGCTCTTCAGTACTTTGGAGAAGTCCCTAACAGCAGACTTTCCCATCGCAATACATCTTTTAATTTCCTGGCGACTGGTGTCAAGAGTGTTGACTGTGGAGCCAAGCTAACTAAAGCTGTGAACAATCTCAATTTCTTCACCATCCATCCTGATGCTGCCAGTTGACCCAGTGGTGAGAATCTTTGTCTTCTTGACATTGAGCCTCAGTCCATATTGGAGGCTGCAGTCCTTGGCCCTCTGCAGCAAGCGCTTCAGGTCCTCCTCAGTTTCAGCAAGCAGGGTTGTGTCATCTGTATATCGTAGATTGTTGGTAGATCTTCCACTAATCTTGATCCCACAATTCTCCTCATAGATCTCAGCCTCCCAGATAATCTGTTCTGCATACAGGTTGAAAAGGTATGGAGACAGGACACATCCCTGGTGTACGCCCTTCCTAATTTTGAAAGTGAGTAGGATATGGAAAACTTGCTGCAGAAGACCAAGGACTACAGCCTTTGGTATGGATTGCATCTCAGCATCAAGAAAATTGAGGTTCTCACAATAGGACTATCAGTGAACATTAACATAGATGGAGAAAGGATTGTCAATGATTTAATCTTCCTTGGATCAACAGTCAGTATCCTTTGTATGGGCAGTGAAGATATCAGGAGATGTATTTCATTGGACAAGTTTTCTATCAAGGTCCTCTCTAAAATGCCAAGGAGCAGTGAAGTAAATTTGAAGCTCCTGATTCAAGCCATGGTCTTTTCAGTTATGTGCTACACATCTGAGATCTGAGTAGTGAGGATGATAGAAAAATAATTGATGTGTTTAAGTTGGGATGTTGGAGAAGAGTACTGAATATCCCATGGATTTCCAAAAGAACAAACAGATGCCTTGACGAAAGTATGGCCAGAGTACTTCTTAGAGGCAAAGATGACAAAGCTTCATCTCACATACTTTGGGCATGTTATTGGGAGAGGCTATTACTTGGAAAGGGATCTCATGCTTGGAAAGATAGAAATGAAAGAGAGGAAATACCCTCCTTCAGTGAGATGGATTGACACAGTGACTGTAGCAATGGGATCAAGTATGTCAGAGATTATGAAGATGACAGGATAGGACAGGGTTCAAGTTTGTTGTTTATAGCAAAACGGAGTCATAATGGACTTGATGGTTCCTAACAACAGCAATTCTTAACACATTGTCTCTCAATGCACCCTATAGTCCTTCTGTGGAGTGAAACAAGCACTGAACTTAGTGAAAGAATTAGAGGTTGAATTAGATAGTCTTCATTGTCTCATTCAGTACTAAAGATAATATGCCCCAACTCAGTGATGCTTATTTTTCTGTCTGCATTCAAGTATATGTTTACATATGTGACCTTCAGTGTTCAGTTTTATAGCATACTTGCTCCAATTTCCTATCTTCCTCACCAAGAAAGCTTGTCAGAATGCAAGTGACTGAAGATGACATAAGGATTAACTTGAACTACTCTGATTTATTGGAGAATAGTTTTTTAAATATTCTGCTTATGAGCTGTTTGAATAATTAATTGAGAAACACCTTTAACACTACAGTTGAGACCTGCATGATTGCCACATTTTTCTGAAATGATTGCTTCTCTACGTTTTCTTAATTAGTCTTGTATAAATATTAGTATAATAGTTTTATGTAATTAATAAGAACCATAAATTTAAAAGAAAATGAACATTTAAAGATATTTGAATATCAGCACTATTGTTTTTCTTATAATAAAGTAACACGAGTTATTTGTCGAAAATATTTTACTTGCTGAGTAACTTTCCATAGCTGGACTAACAGTTTTGGGGGTTGGAACGAAATATTAAATATTTGATAATAACATTTAGCGTTTGGAGATAATTATTGTATTTAATGTGTTAAAGTGTTCTTTACACTAAGAAAGATTTCCTTTAAGATAATTGGTTATGTGGTTTGACACCACTAGCTAGTCCCATGGTAGAAGGATTAGCATTTTTCCTGTGCGATTTACTGCCTTTCCAAACTCTCTGGAGGGTCAGTTATGAATTAATTCCAACTCCATGGCACACAGCAACAACAGTAGTTATAAAAAAGATTGCTTTTATATTGTTTATCCTACTTGAAAGTAGTATTATAGTACACAGAAGTAAAGACTTAGAAAAAACTAAATTCTGTAGGCTCTGGACATCCACAAATGATATTTCCAAAAAACTTTGTAAATCTAGGATATAACTATGTTAATAAAATGCAGGCAAATTAAATAGCAAAATTTAAGTGAACTTTTCATACTCTTAATGTTTTTAGAAAGAAGAGTCAGCCATTAAAGTTAAAATAATTTTCTTTTTCAACAGATACTTGGTTGAATTACATCACAAGTATGAAGGCAAAGGATATTGACCCTTGTGTTTTGAGTTTGCAGAACAAAAGAACATTCCTCCTGTGTCCCAAGTCAACTGCAATGTGACAAAGTTGAATACTTAAGCTTTCTGCCCTGTAATGTTATATGCTTGTTGCTTTTCTTTGGACTTTTTTGTTATAGTTGTTTGAGTTGAGCACTTCCTTAGCATATGTTCTTTTGTCTCCCTGTGGAAATCTCTGTATGAGATGGTTTCCCAAGTTTCAGCTGATAGTGGAACCTGTTGTGTCAAAAAATCTGGAAATGACTTTTCCACATGTATTTAAGAGGAGCCTTGGTGATGTAGTGGTTAAAGTGTAGAAATGCTAAGTGAGAGGTTGGTAGTTTGAATCGGTCTGCTGCTTTTGAAAAGAAAGGTATGACATCTTTTCTGTAAAGATTACAGCCTTAGAAAAATGATGAAGCCATTCTGGTCAGTTCTGTAAAGCCTCTAAGAGTTGTGACTTGATGGCTATGGAGGGGAGGGGAGTGGAAGAGGGGAGGAAAGAAGAGAGAGGCTGCCCTAGCACCTTTACCACCTCTTACTCTGGTATTTTTAATGTTCTAACTTTTTATTATTTTTTCTTCAGATATTACACACTTTCATTCTTAAATAGGCTAACTGTAATTTTAACTTACACTATGTTATGCAAAGTTTTCTCCACTAGGAGCAAAGAAAGCGTGTTCAATTTTACCTTTTTGTTTGTTTCAAAATATAGCTTGGAATTGGTAATGTTTACATCTAGTGGCTGTTTTATGTTGCATACATTCTACCATTCTGAATTTAATATTATAGTCAATTAACATAACTTTCTTAAGGTTTCTACTTCTGTCTATTGACTAGATTAATACTTGTTATTGTGTACCATTGTGTCAGAATTGACCCATAACTGATCCTTCAGCCGGTTTTCAGAGCCAGTAAATGGCACGGGAGGAGATTGCCCATCCTTCTCCCATGAGCAGCTGATGGATTCCAACTGCCTTTGGTATTGAGTGCAGCTTTTTACCACTAGGCCACCAGAGCTCACTTATAGTAGTAATTTTGAAGTATAAATGTTACATTTATCTTAGGTAATTATTATTAATAAATGATAGATCATTATATTAATTTATAAAGTTAGAATTGGTATTGATGCTTGGCAATGGGTTATTGTTTTGCTTATATGTTAGACAAAATACAAATATCTATATTTAGATGGTTAGTTTAAGGACTGAAGTGTGCCTGATTCCAACTGTGGTCTTTTCAGTTATTTGATATGCATTTGAGAGCTGGACAATGAATAAAGATGATAGAAGGAAAATTGATGCTTTTGAGTTGTGGTGTTGGAAAGAGAGTACTAAATATCCCAGGGACTGCCAAAAGAACAAATGTACGTTTTGTAGAAGGTGAAGCCAGATTATTCCTTGAAAGCAAGGATAGTGAAGCTGCCTGTTGCATATTTTGGGCATGTTGCAAGGAGAGGCTATTCCTTGAAGAAAACCATCATGCTTTCAAAGATGGAGGGGTGATGAGGAAGAGGAAGACTCTCTCTCTCTCTCTCTGGATTAACACAGTAGCTGCAGCAATGAGCTGGACTGTGTCAGAGATTGTGAAGTTGAAACAGGATAGGACAGGGTTCAGATCTATCATTTATAGGGTCATTATGAGTTGTACTCGACTCAGTGACACCTAGTATAATATGTTGTTGTTGTTGATTGTCTTTGAGTTTAGCATGACTCATAGTGACCCTATAAACAAAAGACCTGAAGCCTTTCTATAACTATTGATATTTATCGAAGTTCATAGACTTTCCGGAGGCATGTTGTTTAGGAAGTGGATGCCACTCCTGCTTCCAGGAACTCCACCAAACACTGTCCACCATGGGTAACCATTATGGCATTTGACACCCCAGTGGCACAAGGTTCAGCATCACAGCAACCCCAGTTTATTTCAGTACAGCATATTGACAAATATATTATGATATCTTATTTACACACAGTTAAAATCCACCAGATGCTCCATGGGAAAAGGGTGGGCAGTCTCCTCCTCTGAACAGCCACTGGAGAATGAGCACAACAACCAACAAAAACAACAACATTTGCAATAGGAATTTTTCTAAAACAAGTGATTTGTTTCTGTGCCATTCATGTAAATAGTAATTATTATGCATGACCCTTTTCCCTCTCTAACATTTTAATCTCCAAGGCAGAAGCAATTTCATTTAGTTTCTTTACTCAAGTATGAGTAAATTATGTGGATTAATATGTGTTGTTAAGGAGAGGGGGAAACTGTTATTTCTTCGTTGTCATCAAGGTGGAATTGATTTATAGTTGACTCTCCAGCACATTTTCAGAGGCAGAACAGCTTGGGGAAAGGAACTGTGCCTCTGTGGGATGGTAATGCAGCTCCTTACCACTGGGACAACAGTGCTCCCTTTTTTAGGTGCCACTCCGTTGAGTATGACTCATAGTGACCCTATGAACAACAGACCTGAAACCTGCCTTGAACCCAGGTCATTCACACCCTAAAGGTCATTTATATGAAACACATACAAATACTAGAGACTTAAATACAATGAATTCTGAGTAGTCTTTAATTTAGAGACAGTTTTAGCTACTTAAGAATGACTACACTAGGGTCCATGCTTAAATATTTGCAGGATTCTTCTCACTTGATGTGAGGGCCCAAGATAAGCATGATAACTTCTGTTGCCTATGACTTTTTTTCCTTTGCTTGGCGTTATCCTATATGATAGCTTTATCTTTTATTTAAAAGTTTATTTATTTTAGTGCAGTAAAAGTTACATTCAATTTCTGTGTGAATAATTTAATGACAGTAATTATTTTCTCCATGTTTTTAATTTTTTTTAATTTGAATGAAAGTTTACAGATCATATTACATTTTCATTCTGTCATTCATAGACCTTTTGTTTTAGACCATTAATTGAAATTAATTCATGTAATTAATTACAATATGTAACTAAACCCTTAGGAACCTCTGATGGCCTCGTGGGTAAGGAGTTGTGCTGTCAGCCTCAGCCCAAAGGCACACAGTTTAAATCCACCAGTTGTCTGTGGACAAAAGATGGGTAATCATCCTCCCATGCAGCTGTGAGTCAGTTCCACCTCAATGGCACCTGGCAACAACAACAGTAATGAAATCCTTATACATATTACTTTTCCCTTCACCCAACTTATCTACTGATTATTTTATTCTATCCTTCCATTCATATTCATACTTTGTTGTTTTTGAGGTGATAAAATATTGTCTTCTTTCAAAGAAAGATGGAAAAGTAAAGAGGTCTAAGTTAGTGATGAGTCTGAGCCAGAAAATAGACATTATCAATGCACTTTAAAATGGAATGCTGAATTAATTAACTCTTTGGTCTGCACACTTTTAGGCAAAAAGATGATTTGTGAAATGTTTTTAGTAAATTCCAACCATATCAAAACTTGCCTGTGATCTCTTGAAAGTGTTAAAGATCTTCTATTTGCAAATCTTGTCTTCACTCTCCTCTCAATCTTAAGAATAATATTTTAGAATTTTTGAGTATTTATTAATAGTTTCTATTTTCTAGAAGTTAGTGTAGTTCTTAAGTATATCTTTAAATATTAACATGAGCTACTCAATTTTCACTTGCAAGAAACTGTGAGTATCCATGGGAGCTCTGGTGACCTAGTTGGATAGAAGTTACATTGTCAATCCAGAGGCAAGCAGTTCAAATCCACCCGCTGCTCTAAGGAGGAAAGATAGGCTGTCTCCTTCCATGTGATTTATAGTCTCTGAAAACTTGCTCAAATGTCAACTGTGAGTTACTTCTGATTTAGGAGCAGTAAGTTGTTTTATACAGGTGTCCTATTTTGACATTTTCACAATTAACCTTGGTAATTGTCCAGTTCTAAACTTCTGATTTCCTTATCTGTTTTGCAACTCAGTTTTCCCTTTGACTGAAACTGCAAACCATTACTGTTGAGTCAAAACTGTCTCTCCTGTGGATTTTCAGAAGATGCAGATCATGTGGGACTACCCACTTTTCTCCCTTGGAATAGCTGATGGATTTGAACTGTCTACTTTGGAGTTGAGAGCATAACTCTTTAACTAACAGGTCACCAGAACGCGTTGTTAAGTGACATCAAGTCTAGTGAATAACAGATCTGAACTCTGTCTTATCCTGCACCATCCTTGTCCTTGACACATTTGAATCCTTGCTGCAAACACTGTATCAATCCATCTTATTGAGGGTCATCCTCTGTTTTGTTGACCCGCCACCTTTCTGAGCACAATGTTGCTTTTAAGGAATAACCTTTTTTAGCAACATGTCTAAAATATGTGAGACAAAGTCTCACCGTCTTTTCCTCCAAGGACCATTCTGGTTTTACTTTCTCCAAGAAATATCTGTTTGTTCTTTTGGCAGTCCAGTGAATGCTTAACACTCTTCTGCAGCATCATAACACAAATACATTGATTTTTCTCTTATCATCCCTATTATCCAGCTCTCAGGTACATTGCAGTTAATTCGGAAAACTATGGCTTGAATCATGCTCACCTTAGTCTTTAAATGGACACCATTACTCTTCAGGACTTTGGAGAGGTCCCTAAATGCTATACATTGCCCAGTTGTCTGATTGCTGTTACCATGAGTGTTGACCGTGGTGGATTCAAGCAAGTTGAAATAGTTGACAATTTCAGTCTTTCTCCCATTTATCATGATACTGACAGCTGGCCCAGCAGTAAGGATTTTTGTTTTCTTTATGTTGAGATGTAATCCATATTGAAGTCTGCAGTCCTTGATCCTCTGCAGCAAGTGTTTCAGGCCCTCCTCACTTTGATCAAGTATGGTTGTATCATATGTGCAACACCTGCCACCAGAGCTTAAACCATGTAAATAAAAAAATAAATTCAATAAAACAAGCATTGTTTACTTCAGTGATAAAATTATTGCATCTTGGCTTTCTCAAGAAATAGATAACTAGCTCTGATGGTTCCATAGTGAATTGCCCTCTTAACTCAAAGGCCTGCGTAGCTCTGTTGAAGGATAGGCCTTTCTATCCCTTAATGATTTACAGTCTTAGAAACCTGATGGGAGGGTCATTCTAAGTCTGAGTGGACTTGGCAGCATTGAGTTTGAGTTTTGTATAAAAATAGACTTAACATTCTTACACAGGTTAATAAGCATTTTATACTTAGATTTTATGACTTTTTACTCAAGGCTTCTGTAAAATTCACAGGACAGTGGTAATTGGTATATCTTGTGGGATTCTGTATAAATTGCATATTTAGAGTGAGTTTTGAGCCAAAAGATAGTGAATATTTCTTGATATTAATATTTCATCAAAGCCATACACCAATGTCTATGATAATTTTAACTGCAACAGTTGAAACAGCAGGATACTTTTTGATAGAGTGATAAAATATATCTACTTCACCTCAAGTTCAAGAATTCTCACTTTCTTAGTAGGAGATCCAAATATGATCCCTGGCCAACACACTTTACACAAAGCTACTCTGTCTTTTGGTGGAGGTTTGTATATTCCTATGACATATACAAACGTACTTGCTGAAAGTGGAGAACGAAGCACTTACTGGAGATGATCAAGACTATGCTTTGAAGTATGAGTACATTTTAAAATAAAGAAAATAAAATCTTTATAGCTGGACCAGTAGACAACATCATGACAGATAGAAGATGTTGCATATTTAATTTTACTTGGATCAGCAATTAACACCCATGAAACAGCCAACAGTCAAAAAAATCAAATGAGGTATTGCAATGAGTAAATCTGTTGTCAAGGACCTTTTAAAAATACTAAAGAGCAAGGATGTCAGTTCAAAGACTAAGGTGTGACTCACTCATGACCTATTTTCAATTGCCTCATATGCATGTGAAAGTAGGACAATGAATAAAAAAGACCAGTGAAGACTTCCTACCTTTTAATTTTGGTATTGGTAAAGAATATTGAATATATATCATAGACTGCCAAGAGAACAAATTTTCTTGGAAAAATGCAGCCAGAGTGCTCCTCAGAGGAAAAGATGGTGAGTCTCATATAGAACAGTGTTGAATAGATTGTGGACTTCTAAGAGAACAGACAGGTCTCTTCTGGAGAGGGTGAGACCAGGCTGCTCCATCTGACATACTTTGGACATGTTGCAAGGAGGGACCAGTCCTTGGAGAGGGACATCATGCTTGGAAGGGTGGAGGGACAGGGGAAGAGAGGAAGACCCTGGATGAGATGGATTGACTTAGTGACTGGGGCAGTGGGAGCAGGTGTGTCAGAGTTGATGAAATTGGTTCAGGATAGAGCAGAGTTCAGAGCTGTTGTACATAGGGTCGCTATGAGTCACAAGTGACTTGATGGCACATAACAACAACATCAAGAAGGGCCTCTCCCTGGAGAAGGTTATATTTCAAAAAGTAGAAGATCAGTGAAAGGGAGGAAGACCTTCAACAAGATGGGTGGACACAGTGACTCCAACAGTGGGTTTAAATACGACAGGGATTGTGAAGATCGCACAGGCAGGATCAGGCAGAGTTTCGTTCTGTTGTGAGAGGGTCACTATGAATTCAAGTCAGCTTATGAGCACTTAACAACCTGATACTGATGAGGTGTCGACAGAGCTTCTAGACTGAGAGAGGATGAAAGCCCCAGTGGTCTCCTGAAACGCTGTGGAACGCAACTTATTTCCTTCTCTTGTGCTTGAGTTTCTACGGCTTGATGCCGGTTAACAGGAACAAGTGGATTTTTTTTTTAAAAAAAAAAAAACCCAAACAAACTAGTTTCTGCTAAAAGAGAAAAAGATGCTGTAGAGTGATCAACAATTAAGCTTTATTATTTACATGTACACATACATATATTCATTGAACATAATTAAATCTTATATCTAGGCATTCTTTTCTCATAGTTTTTTGCCTAATATCATAAAAAAAGAAATGTTCTTTGAAAACATGGTTCTAAATAGATGTAAAATTATATTTAAATTAGTTTCTTTAGTTTCAGATTTCTTGATTTATCAGAATTGAGTTTTGGTGGAGTAAACGAGTTTGATTTGCTAGAGAAGTACAGGGAGTCCAAGTGAGAAGGAGAAGCAAGGATGAGGCAAGAGAATTTCCTAGCATACAAAAATTGAGACGACTGATGCACGTTTCAGAGAAACCTTCCTTTATAGTTGATGAAATTGGTGAGGAAGGTTAAGATGTACCTAGAATGTAATCTTTATACATGTCTCTTGTATATGGAAATTTGTGTTGAATTTTGACAAGGATACCTTTGAAGTAGCACAAAGACTATAATTTTTATTCGTGGATTTGTAGCAGTTTGAACTAAGGAAAGTTTCTTTCAGAAATTACATCTAGAATTGGAAGTATTTTTTAGTTAAGCTATTTCAAGATGGGTAAGTTTGCAACCAGGGATTTCTCCAAAGTGCTGAAGAGCAAAGATGTTATTTTAAAGACTAAGGTGCACCTGATTCAAGCCACAGTTCTTTCAGTTAATTGCTGTGCATCTGAGGAGATGCCTGTCCTTGGAATAAGACATAATGCTCATAAAAATGGAGGATCAGTGAGGGAGGAGAAGACCTTCAACGAGATAGATTGATACTGAAATAGTTGGCTCAAGTATATCTGAGATGATGAAGATGGTTTAGGATAGGGCAGGTTTATAAGGTTGCTGTGAGTTGCACTCAGTGACAACATCAACAACAACAACAACAAGAAGTTGTCACTTTGACCATAAGGAAATACTTGAGTAATTTAATGGATGAGGGTACTATTACTTGTGGGATGTGGATATAGTTAAGGGAGAGTCGCTTAGTTACAGTCCTGATGCCTAAAGTGAAAATGGATTGATGTCATTTATTTTGATCCTTCTTCTCTAAGGACCTATGCTCTTCTAAAGGGCCTTTCATAATGCCCCATATGTAACATATTTCTAAAGAGTTCTATAGGCTGTTGTTAGGTACCTTTGAGTAAATGACAACTCATAGGAACACTGCACAGGTTAAATCTTGTCCTGTCCTGGACTATCTTCATGATCTCATATGCTTGAGCCTATTGTTATAGTCACTGTGTTAATACATATTGTTGAAGGTCTTCCTCTTTTTTTCTCTGACCTTCTACCTTTCCCAGTATGATACCTTTTTTCCTGAGAACTGTCACCTCCTGGAAATATGCCCAAAGTATTCTTGATGAAGTTATACCATGCTTTCCTCTATCTAAGGAAAACGCTGGTTACATTGTCTCCAAGACAGACTTATTTATTCTTCTGGCAGCCCATGGGCTACTGTCTGTAGCTCCACTTTCTGTGAGGTCTTCCATATTTTTTGTTATTATGTGCCATTGAGTTGCCTTCTATTTATAGTGACCCTGTGTACATTGGCTCTGAAACCTATCCTATCCTATCCTGAACCAATCTCATCGTCTCCAACAGACTTAATCCCATTTCTCCAATCACTGAGTCAGTCCATCTCATCCTGGGTCTTTCTTGTTCTTCTGTGCTTTTCCTCCATTCTTCCAAGTATGGTGTCCCTCTCTGAGGACTGATCCCTCCTGGTCATATATCCAAGGTATGTGAGATGGAGCCTCAAAATCCTTGCCTCCAGGGAGCAACCCTTTCCAGGACAAACCTATTTGTTCTCTTGGCAGTCCATGGTATGTTCAACACTCTTCCCCAGCACTGCAACTCAAAGGCATACATCCTTCTTTTGTCATCCTTCTACTGTCCTGCTCTCAGATGCATAGCAAATAATTGTGAAGACCATGGCCCTATATATAATAGACCACATTTAGATTAGACTAGCAGATATGGCACCAGAGGCAGAACCTTCTCATTGAGAATCACAGAGGAGGGACAGTTGCAAACAGATACTATTTATTAGAACATGGAATGGGAGAAATATGAATGAAGGATCATTGGAGATTGTCCAGGAAGATATAGAATGCATAAATGTTGACATACTAAGTGTTAGTGAAATGAAATGGATTGGCATGGAGCATTTTGAATCAGATACTCATATGATCTACATTGGAGATGAAAAGGTGAGAAAAAATGGGGTTGCTTTCATAGTTAACAACACCATTTCTAGATCTATCTTGAAATACAATGTTGTGACTGATAAGATAATATCCATATGCATACAAAGAAGACCTATTAATTCCACTATCATTCAAATATTGCACCAACAGCCAGGGGCAAAGGAGAGGAAATAGATGACCTCTACCAGTTTTTGCAGCTGGAAATTGATCAAACATGTTAACCAAGATATTTTTATCAGAATGGGTGACTGGAATACAAAAGTTGGGAGCAAGGAAGAAGGATCAGTTGTTGTAAAACATGGACTTGATGACAGAAATGAGGCTGGAAACAGAATGATAGAATTCTGTACAATCAGTGACTTATTCATTGCAAACGTCTTTTATAAGAAACATAAATGGAGACTATACACGTGGACTTCACCTATGGTCTGCAAAGGAATTAAATTGACTACATCTATGGAAAAAAAATCATTGAAGAAGCTCAATATCTTTAACAGGGTCATATTTACTCAAAGCTTTTTTTCGCTCCTGGCAGGTTGGCCTTTTTCTTCTCATAAGACTTGATGCAGTTATACCAACATAGAGCTTGGAACAGGTTGGCAGGTGGGGGCCTGGAGATGGCTTCAAGCACAGCCACATCTACTCAGTGTAGCACTTATTGGTTGGTTAATCATTGAGAATCTGTAGGCTGGCAGTGGTATTGAGGCCTCCAAAGCCCATGATGTTGACTGTATCTGGAGCTAGACGACGGTGAAGAAAAAGAAGACCTGAAGAAGTTGGCCCCAAGCCAAAAAGGAGTGGAAAAGGCTACAAAAGAAGTATGAAAAGAGAAGACATTTCTAAAATCTAAATGTTTAATAAAATTTAAAATTATGGAAAGCTGCTTTGGAAATTCATTCATTTAAATATTTATTTGGTGGTTAATAGGTGGTGCAAACTGTTAAGGCTTCCCTGATAGCCAAAGGGCTGGTGATTCAGAACCACTTATATGTACCTCAGAACACAGGCCTGGCAGTCTTTTCTGAAAAATGTCAGCTTTGAAAACCCTTTGGATTAGTTTTGCCTGGCCACATGGGGTAACCGTGAACTGGGATTGACTCAGTGACAGCAACAACAACTACAACAGTATTCACATGTGCAGAATGCTGGCTACATTAAGATAAAAATATTTAATCATCTTTAGTAGAAGAAGAAAGCTGTAATAATGCTCACATTGCTATTTTTATTTATTTATTTATTTATTTTTGCCACACATTTGCTAGTTATTCTATCTGACAGAAAATTTAAGAAATTTGCCTAGGGGTAACAAAAGGACTTTTTGGAAATGTGTAAAATGCTTAGAAATTAGGTGGCTTGGAGAACTATTTGGTTGGTTTCTTGTCGAGAAGGGAAGGAACTAACCTATTGGTAACTTCTTGTGCCAAGAAATCTGGAGAACAACCACTTGGCCAACTGACTGGAAGAGGTCAATATTTGTTCCCATCCCAAAGAAGGGCGACCCAACTGAGTGTGGAAACTACAGAACAATATCATTGATTTCACATGCAAGCAAGATTGTACTGAAGATTATCCCAAAACGACTGGAACAGTACATCAGCAGAGAACTGCCAGAAGTCCAGGCTGGGTTTAGAAGGGGTCGTGGTATTAGGGATATTGTAGCTGATGTTAGATGGATCTTAGCTAAAAGCAGAGAATACCAGAAGAATGTCTATCTGTGTTTCATTGATTATGCAAAGGCATTTGACTGCGTGGATCATAACAAACTGTGGCTGACTCTGAGAAGAATGGGAATCCCAGAACATTTAATTGTGCTAATGCGAAACCTATACTTGGACCAAGAGGCAGTCATCAGAACAGAGCAGGGCAACACTACATGGTTCAAAATTGGGAAGGGTGTACGTCAGGGATGTGTCCTGTCTCCATACCTTAACAACCTGCATGCAGAGCAGATTATCCGAGAGGCTGGGCTCTATGAGGAGAGGCGTGGCGTTGGGATTGGTGGAAGATCTAGCAACAATCTGCGTTATGCAGATGACACAACCTTGCTCACTGAAACTGAGGAGGACCTCATGCACTTACTGGAGAGGGTCAAGGACTGCAGCCTTCAATATGGACTGAGGCTCAATGTTAAGAAGACGAAAATTCTCACCACTGGACCAATCGGTAGCATCAGGATGGATGGCGAAGAGATTGAGATTGTTCACAGCTTCAGTTTGCTTGGCTCCACGGTCAACACTCTTGGCACCAGTAGCCAGGAAATAAAAAAACGTATTGTGATGGGAAAGTCTGCGGTTAGGGACCTCTCCAAAATACTGAAGAGCAACAGTGTCTCTCTGGAGACTAAGGTCCACCTGATACAGGCCATAGGTTTTGCAATCACTTGTTATACATCAGAGGGTTGGACAATGACTAGGGAGGATAGAAAGAGAATTGACGCCTTTGAGCTGTGGTGCTGGAGAAGAGTATTGAATGTACCATGGACTGCCAAGAAAACAAACAGATTCATCCTAGGGAGGGTTAAACCAGGCTGCTCCTTGGAGGCAAGGATTCTGGGGCTTCGTCTGACATACTTTGGACATGTTGTAAGGACAGACAGGTCTTCAGAGAGGGACATTATGCTGGGTAGAATAGAGGGACAGCACAGGAGGGGAAGACCCTCTGTGAGGTGGATTGATTCAGTGACTGGGGTAATCGGGATGGGTTTGTCAGAGGCAGTGAGATTGGCACAGGATAGAGCACGGTTTAGGGCTGTTGTACATAGGGTCGCTATGAGTCGCAAACGACTCGATGGCATATAACAACAACAAACATGAAGTATGTGCAAAAGCAAAGGAGGAGGGAAAACAGAATTGGCAGACAAAAAAGAAGGTCTTGAGAGAATACAGATGATTAAAAATAGGGACTGGACATAGGAAAGCATGGGGCATAAAGTGGGAAATGGAGGTGAGGCTATGAAACGCATACACTGACAGTAGTGAAGAAGAGAATCAGTGTCTGAGAAACACGAGAGAAGCAATGCCAGGTTGTACTTTGGTCTGTCAAGCTTATTAGGTGGAAGAAAGGTTATGCGGCATGTGTCTGCCAGAAAATCCTTCATAAATGTTCCGCAGCCATTCAGAAAGGTTTCCTCATGTAGTTAATTACTCCTTTAGTCTGTAATGATATTTTAAGAAATATAGTCACTTGATTCTTCTGTTGGTCTTAAAACTTGAAGATAGTTTATTGTGATAAGGGAGAACACCATAAATTACCTCTAAAAAACCTGATTGAAGAGGTTAGGGGAAAAGATCAGATACCTTATGTATTGACAGAGTTGTAGGGGGCAAAAGGAAGTGGAGAAGAAAATGATGAAGGAGTAGGCAAGTAACTTGGGTAAGGATAGCATTTAGGTTCTTAATGTAATTGCCTTTTACATTTAATGTGCATGCTTTTGCCTCTTTCTCTGTAGTCAACAGGTCTAACTCCTTGAATTTCTTCTTACAGCTCATGTTTTCTGCCTAGACTTGTGGTCATTCCTGTGAGGCTTCACTGCAGGCTTTCTTGTCTTCCTCATCCCTGTAATAAGTCAACATGGACCTGCTACTTTAGCTCAGCTATGACCAGCAATGAGTAATAGCAAGGTAGGATTATACTTTTATAAAAGGAAAAAAAATACTTTTCTGTAATATTTTTTACTAGTGTTGATTTCATCATGTTCTTTATGTTAGATTATTCCCTGTTTGCCAGGCTATTATTTTATTCTTTGGTATTTTCTTTTTTCTTCCTTTCCCCCCCCTACCTTGTTGTCATTGTCTTAATGAAATTTGACACTGTGACTGACTTGGAAAAATTTCAATAAGTGCCAAATGACACTAGCCAATGCTAATAAAGGAAGAAGTTGAAGCTGAGTTGAAATCATTTGTAAAAAATAAGGCCGTAGTAATTGATGGGATACTGATTGACATGTGTCAACTAACAGATGCAGCCCTACATGTGCTCACCAGTCTATGCCAGGAAATTTGGAGGACAGCTACCTGGCCAACTGACTGGAAGAGGTCCATATTTGTTCCCATTTCCAAGAAAGGTGATCCAACAGAATGTGGAAATTATTGAACAGTACTATTACTATAATAAGTAAGCAAAATACTGATGAATATCATCCAAAAACAGCTAGAACAAGACATACAAAGGGAACTTCCAGAAGTTCAAGCAAAAACAAACATCTCTCTTGGAGAAAGTGCAACCAGAGTGCTCCTCAAAGGCACAGATGGTGAAATTTATCTCATATATTTTGCCTGTTGTCAGGAGGAACCAGTCCTTGGAAAAAGACATTATGCTTGGAAGAATGAAGAGTTAGCTGATGAGAGGAAGACTTTCAATGAGATGAATTGCACAGCCACTACAACAGTGGGCCTGAGCATAGTGGACGTTGTGAGGATGGTGTAGGATAGATCAAGGTTTTACTCTGTTGCTTATAGGGGTCAGTGTGAATTGTAGTTGATTTGATACCATCCAACAAATAACAACATTTGCTTTTAGACCTCCATAATGTTTTAGTCTTATTGAAGAGCTCTTGATATGGTGAAACCCTTCATTCTTCTTTATTTCAAGATTTCTTTTTGTCTTTTACTGTGATGTGTTTCAGTGTTGACTCTTGACTTTATCTTGCTTCTGGTTCATTTAGCTCCTTGGATGTTTAAATTCATGTATTCATCAAAGTTGGGAAGTTATCCTGTTTTCTCTTTTTCTCTCTTCTTTTAAGACACACATAATATATATGTTGATGAAATCTCACAAGTCTGTTGTTGTTAGGTGCTGTTGAGTCAAGTACAACTTACAGGGGTCCTATTAAAACAGATCTGAACCCTGTCTTATCCTGTGTCATCTTCGTAATCTCTGATACACTTGAGCCCATTGCTGGAGTGACTGTGTCAATTGATGTGGTTGAGAGTCTCCCTCCATCTTTCCCAGCGTGATATCCTTCTAGCAACATGTCTAAAATATGTGAGACAAAGCTTTATTATCTTTGCCCCCAAGGAGCAATCTTTCTCCAAAACCTTTGTTCTTTTGACAGTCCATGGAATATTTGGTGCTCTTCTCCAGTGCAATAATTCAAAGGCATGAATTCTTCTTCTGTCTTCTGTCATTCCTGTTCATTAGCCAGTTCTCAAATGCATAGCAAGTGATAGAAAAGGCCATGGTCTGACTCAGGCATACCTTAGTCCTCAAATTAGCATCATTGCTCCTCAATAATTTGGAGAGTTCCCTGACTGCAGACTTACTGAGGGCAGTATGTTACCAGATCTCTTAGTTGCTGGTACCAAGTGTGATTGTTAACAATTTCAGTCTTTTCTATCTATCATGATGTTGCCTATCAGTCCAGTGGTAAGAATTTTTGTATTTTTGACATGCAACACAAATTGTTTCAAGTCTTTCTCACTTTCAGCAAGCATAATGCAGGTTATTGATGAGTCTTCCCCTGATCCTGATGCCACATTCTTCTTCATACAGTCCAACTTCTTGAATATTTTTCTCAGCATACAGATTGAATAGGTATGGAGAAAAGATACAACCCTGATACCCACTTTTCTTAATTTTAAACCATGTTCCTTTGTTCCCTTGTTTCAGTTCCTTTGTTCCAGTGTTCTCTTGTTCTGTTTGCACAACAGCCTCTTGGTCTAGGTATAGATTTCACATGAGCCCAATTAAATGTCTGAGATTCCCATTTTTCCTCAATATCTGCCATAATTTGTTATGATCCACATGGTTAAATGCCTTTGCACAGTCAATTAAACATAGACATTCTTCTGGTATTCTTTGCTTTCATTTGACACCAACAAGATTGATTTATTTTCCCCATTTTTGTACTTTTTTGTACACCATCCTGAACAACCCTACTTCAAGTACCCTCAACATCTTTTATTCTTTTTTCTACCTACTCAAATAATCTTGTACCTCTCTTCACCTCTTCAGGTATGCTTCACTCCCAGAATTTCTATTTTGTTTCTTATATTTTCTGTCTCTTCTTAAGTCTGTTTCATGGGACACAAAATACAGGTTTTCTTTAGTTACTTGTCCATGGTTCCATAATCTATAACTGTTGGACATATTTATTATTTTTATTGTTAAGTGTTATTCAGTCAAGAACAATTTATAGTGATCCATTAACAAGAGATCTGAACTCTTCAGTCCTGTACCATCCTCATCATCTCCACCATGTTTGTTTCCATTGCCACAGACAGTGTATCAATCCCTCTCATTGAGGGTCTTCCTCTCAGCTGACCCTCTACCTTTTCAAACATGATATCCTTTTTCAAGGAATAGCATCTCTTAACAACATCTCTAAACTATTTGAGGTGAAGTTTCAATAACTTTGCCTCCCAGGAGCATTCTGATTGCATTTTCTCCAACATGTATCTGTTGTTTTTTTGGCAGTCCATGGGACATTCAGAATTCTTCTCCAACACCACAGCTGGTAGATGTCGACTCTTCTGTTGTCTTTGTTCATTGTCTAGCTCTCAGATGCATAGCAGGTGATGGAAAAGACTGTGGCCTGAATCAGGGGCATCTTAGACTTTAAACTGACATTTCTCTTTAGTATTTAGAGAGGTCCCTGACAGCCTGATTTTCTGAGGCTGATTTCCTGAGTTCTGGTGCCAAGGGTTTTGACTATTCTTTGTCAATAGTTCTATTCTCTTCAACTATTGAACAAATTTAAGACAATTAATTTAAAATCTTTATGTAGTAAGTCAAATGCTTGGACTGCCACTAAAAAAAAAAATCTTAAGAAAAAATTCTAAATCCTCTGTCCTCTAACGTATTCTGCTTGGGGAAACCCTGTCAGGTTTCAGAGTCTGTAAATCTTTATGGGAGGAGATCTGCTCTTTTTTGTCCTGCGGAGTGGTGATGAACTGTTGACATTCTGGTTAATAGCACAGCATAAGCTATACCACCGGGCTTTTTGATTTCCTCATAAATTGTCTTGATTAGGTTCTTTTCTTTCTTCTTGTGCATTTGCTGACTTTGGTTTTTTAAAATTTTTTTGGTTGTTGTTTCCTGTATTCCTGATAATTTATATTGAAGACTGGATATTTCATTTTTAATATTACAGTGTGGCAACTCTGGACGTTATCTTTCCCTCCTATTTTTTATGCTTATTGTGGGTTGTTGTAGTTTGCTTGTTTAGTGACTGTTTTGTAGAGTCTTATTTTTTTATTGTATGTGCCCATTGAAATCTTATTCCATTCATTTAAGGGGCAGCCAGTGTAGGGTTGTTTTTTTTTTTAATAAAATTTTTAATTTATACTAGTTTACTTGTACAGTTCATATATAATACCGGATCTTTCCCAGTTCCTTTACCCAACCCTCTTTCCACCCATCAAATTGTGGGATCTTATGATTACCCCACTGTCCATCCTCGCCCCTCTGCTCCCCTCTTCCACCTTTAATACTCACATGTTTTACTAGTTTTCTATTTCTACAATAATGGTCTTGTACAGTATTTGTCTTTTAGGGTCTGAGTTAGCATAATGCTCTCCAGTCCCTCCCCAGTCAGGTAGTAATTTTCAAAATCATTGCTCTTTTGTGCTGCATAGTATTCTATCGTTTGAATATACCATAATTTCTCAATCCATTTGATTGTGGTTGGATATTTGGGCTGTTTTTACTTGTTCTTGCAATGGTGAATAAAGCTACTGTGAACATTGATGTACAAATCTGTTTGTCACTCAGTCCCAGTTTTCTCAGGGTATATTCCAAGCAGTGGAATAGCTGGGTCATATGGGATTTCTATGTTCAGCTTTTTGAGGACATGCCTAACTGTCTTTCAAAATGGCTGTATCATTTTACAATCTCACTAACAGTGTATAATAGTTCCGATCTCTCCACATCCTCTCCGACATTTATTACTTGCTGCCCTGTTAAACTTTGCCACTGATCCTGGGGTAAGATGATACCTCAGTGTAGTTTTGATTTGCATCTCTCTAATTGTCAGTGATTTTCAGTATTTTTTCATATGTCTGATGGCCCTCTGAACATCTTCCTCTGAAAACTCTTTCCATATCTTTTGCCCATTTTGTAATTCTGTTATGTCTTTTTCTTGTGGAGGCCTGGTAGGGTTCTATAAACTTTTGATATGAGACCCTTGTCTGAAATGATATTGCCAAATGTTTTTTCCCAGTCAGTAGGTTTTGGTTTTTTTCTCCCCCACTCTGTTGGAAAATGTTTTTGACGCACACAGGGATTTAATCATTAGAAGGTCCCATTCATCAATTTTATCCTCTTTAGACTGTGTACTTCTTGATCTATTTGGCAGTCTCTTTATATCATAGACTAGGCTGGCAAGGCTTGACCTCAGTTTTTCTCTTATGAACCTTATGGTTTTGGGTTTTACTTCCAGGTCACTGATCCACCTTGAGTTGATTTTTGTGTATGGTGTGAGATGTGATTCCTGTTTCAACTTTCTGCAGGTAGCAGTCCAGTTTTGCCAACCCCATTTGTGCAAGAGGTGGTCATTTCCTCATTTTATTTCCTTGTCTAATATCAGTTGACCAAAGGTAGATGGGTCCAATTCTGGGTCCTCAATTATGCTCCATTGCTCTATGTGCCTGTCATTGTACCAGTACCATGCTATTTTCGTTACTACTGCTGTGTGTTAGGTTTTGAGGTCAGGGAGTGTGCTATGTTGCCTACTTCATTTTTGTTCTTTAGAAGTACTTTACTTATTTAGAATCCATTTCCTCTGCAAATAAACTTGATTATTTCCCTTTGGAATTCCTTGAAAAATGAATTTAGTATCTGTATTGAGATTGTGTTAAATTTAGATTACTTTTGGTAGGAAAATGATTTTCACAATATTGAGTCTTCCTATCCATGAACAAGACTCTTTCCCCCATTGCTTTAGGTTTTTTACTGTGTCTTGTAGAAATGTTCTCTAGTTTTCTTAGTACAGGTCTTTTGTGTCTTTGGTTACGTTCATTTCAAAGTATCTCAATTTGTGGTTGACTACTGTAAATTATATTTATTGCTCTCTTGGTTTTCTTCTCTTGAGTTCTCTTTGTAGAAGAATCCCACTGATATTTGGATATTGATCTTTTATCCTGCCACTCTATTAATCTGGTTTACAGGCACTAATATTTTTTTAGAGTCCTAGGGTTCTTTTTTTATTATTTTTGTACTTTATCATATCAATTGCATATAGCTACAGTTTAACCATCATTTTGCTATTCTGGATGTGTTTTATTTCCTTCTCTGTCATATTGCCCTAGCAATCACTTCCAGTACAATATTGAATAGAAGTGGCAACAGTGAGCATTCTTGCCTTGTTCTTGTTTACAAGGAAAATGATTTAGTCTTCTGTATTGAGAATGATATTGGCTCTTGGCTTTACTTTTGACTATATTGAGCAAATTCCATTCTATTCCAATTTTGCTGAGTGTCTTTATCAGGAAGGGGTGTTGGATTTTGTCAAATGCCTTTTCTGCATCAGTTGCTAAGATCATATGGTTTTTGTTCTTTGCTTTATTAATGTGCTGATTTATGTTGTTGGTTTTT
>NW_006399906.1:1068021-1080516 GCF_000299155.1 Elephantulus edwardii | reverse complement strand
GTCTCTTATCTGACATGTCATTACCACATACTTTTTCCCAGTCTGTGGCTTCCCTTTTTACCCTGTTGGAGAAGTTTTTGGATGTGCATAGGGATTTGATCCTTAGAAGGTCCCATTCATCTATTTTATCTTCTCCTGGTTGTATGTCTATAATTTCTTAATCAAGTTATTTTTGTCTTCTCTTTTTTTCATTTTGTTAAGTTTGCCAGTGGTTTGTTTACTTAATTGACCTTTTTTGAAAAAGCAGCTCCGGATCTTATTGATGGTTTCAGTTGTTTTCCTGTTCTGTTTCTCATTGTTTCTCATTGATTTTTGCTCTTGTCCTTATAATTTCCTTTCTTCTAGAGGTTGAAGGATTGCATTATTGTTTTTTTTTTCTTCTTCTAGTTGATGAAGGTATTCTTTCTTCCTTTTTATGTATGTGCCTATTGCTATGAACTGCCCCCAGAAGAGTGCTTTAGCTGCATCTCAGAGGTTGTGGTATGTTGTATTTTCAATTTAGTTTCTTTCAAGGAACTTTTCAATTTCATTCTTTATTTCTTTTATTACCCAGTCATATTCTAGCAGAAAATTATTTAGTTTCCATATGATGTTTCTGTAAACTTTACCCTCCTGTGGTTTGTTTCTAGTTTTATGGCATTGTGGTCTGAGAAGGTATTTTGTATTATTTCAATGGTTTTGAATTTGTTGAGGTTTGTTATGCATCCTAATATGTGATTGATTCTGGAGGATGTTGCAAAGTAAATTGAATTTTAGTTGGATGCAGTACCCTGCATACATCCACAAGGTTGAGTGAGCTGATTGTATAGTTTAGATCTTCTGCATCTTGTTACGTTTCATTTGAGTTGATCTGTCTTTTGGTGAGAGTGATGTGTTGAAGTCTCCTACTGCTACTGTGGTGCTATCTATTTCTTTCTTCAATTCTGTTAACTGGTTAGTTTTTTAAAATTTATTATTAATTTCAATGAAAATTTACAGAGACTTTGGATTTCCATTCACTCAATTTCACTTTTCTCCCCTCCCAACCCTGCCCCCTAGTACACTACTCTCTTGGAAAAGTAAAAGAAAAATTCTTTCATTGTTTTATAGTCCCTCCCTGCAGGTCCACACCACTATGTATTTTTTTTCCAGTCTATCATTTGATACTGGAAGGAGGAGTGGCATCTACTTTCGTAATAGCTTGCCTCTGGAAATCCTATGAACCTGGAGAGAGGATGAAAGACCCCCAAGTGTCGAGGACTCTTCTTCATAGGGTCGCTATGAGTCGCCTGCGACTCGACAGCACTTAAAAACAACAACAATCATTTGATACATAAACAGTGACCAAAGTTATATCTTCTTGATCTATTGTGCCTTCAATCAGTATGTAATGCCCTTCCTTATCATTTATGGTGTTTTTCTACTTTCGAAGTCTGGTTTATAAAAAATTAGTATTGCCACTTTTGCTTTTTTTTTATGGTTGCCATTTGCTTGGTATATTTTTTTTCTAATCTGTGATTTTGAGTTTCTCTTTTCCCATTTTTTAGCTATGTCTCTTATAGGCAACAGACAACATATTGATGGGCTTTTTTTTTTTAATCCATTCTGCTACTCTTTCTCTTAATTGGCACGTTTAGTGCGTTCACTTTATGTGTGAGTATTGTCAGGCCAGGTTTTACCATTGCCATTTTGCTCTGTTTTTCTGCTGTTTCTGGTTAGCATGAGGAAGACCTCAGATGAGATCGATTGATATAGTAACTGGGCAGTGAGTGTTGGTGTGTTGGAATCAGTGAGACTGGGTCAGGACAAGGGAGGCTTCAGAGCTGCTATACATAGGGTCACTGGTGACTAGATGGCACCTAACAACAACAATCATAATAACAACATGGTCCATCCACTTTCTTTTGACCTCTCTGTGTGAAGGACTGGACTTAAAATTTCTTGTAGTTTTGGTCTTATTTTCACAAATTCCTTAAGTTACTTCTTTTCTCCAAAGGATCTAATTTCTCCTTCGTATTTGATGGAGAGCTCTGCTGTGTATAAGATTCATGGCTGCCAGTTTTCTTCTTTCTCCTTTCTTAATATGCTAGCACATTGTCTTCTAGATAGGTGACTCTTTGTTTTTCTCCTGCTGCTTTTAGAATTCTTTCCTTATCTTTTAATTTGGAGAATTTGATTGTGATTTATCTTGATGCTTTTCTTTTTGGGCCCATTCTTTGCTAGCATTTAGTTAGACCCTTTCCAACCTGAAATTCAGCAATAGGTGAAAGTCTATATAGTATATTCTTAGACTTCTTTGAACATGTAATGTCCCTTTTAAATTTTGTCCTACACAAAAACTTGTAAAAGCTTTTATTCCTTTTTTCTAAATTCTTTCTTCCTAGGCTGAAAATGGAAAGCTTTTCATTTGTGTAAAGTGTGGTCCATTGCTTCTGTCTCATGACTAATACTTGTGCCTCCAAATGCTTTTGACAAACACTGTCCAGGAAGCCACCTTAGCCATGGAAACCTTCTGAGTAGAGAAAAACAAAGACAAATCCTTATGTTGGTCCTTCAGTGAGTCACAAATAGAGAACAGGATATCTGCTGATTCTTCTAGCATTAGTAAACTATGCTAGGAGTGGGAGCTGTGGTCTTCTTGGCTGCTAGAAACCTTGAGGATAGGTATGATAATGTTATTGTTATGTGCTGTTGAGTTGCCTGTGACTCATAGTGACCCTGTGTACAACAGCCCTAACCCTACTCTATCCTGTGCTAACCTTATTGTCTCTGATATTCACACCCCCATTATCCTAGTCATTGAATCAATCCATCTTATCAAGGGTATATCTCTCTTGCGCTGTCCTACCATCTGTCTAAGTATGACGTTCCTCTCCAAGGACCAATCCCTCCTTGCAACATGCCCAAAGTATGTTAGACAAAGCATCAGAATCCTTGCCTCCAAGGAACAACCTGGTCTCACCTTCTCTAGGATCCACCTGTTTGTTCTCCTCGCAGCCCACGGTATATTCAGTACTCTTCTCCACCTCCACAGCTCAAAGGCATCAATTCTCATTCTGTCATTCCTAGTCATTGTCCAGCTTTCTGATGTATAGCAAGTAATTGCAAAGACTATGGCCTGTGTCAGGCACACCTTAGTCTCCCGACTGACATTGTTGCTCTTTAGTACTTTGGAGAGATCTCTGACAGCAGACTTTCCCAGTGCAATTAATCTTTTAATTTCCTGGCCACTGGTACCAAGAGTGTTGATTGTGGGGTAAATCAAACTAAAGCTGTTAACCATCTTAAACTCTTCACCATCTATCATGATGCTGCCCATAAGCTAATTTAAAATAACAAGTGTATTGTTTTTTGTTTTTATTTTTGTTTGTTTGTTTGTTTTATACTGTAAAGAAGCAGCTTCTTCTCTAATCCTCCATTGTTATAGTATTTTACATTTATTAGATCTCAGAGTTCTGTAAAAGTTGTTTATGCTTGTTAATTGATTTTATAGACATACTTTTAGTCCCTCTGTCTTTGTATTCAGTGACATTACTCTTTTTTTTTTGAGACTGTACATGTATTTTTATTGGTTTTCATATAATAATTCCTTTACATTTCATTCATGTACATTGTGTTTTACTCTTTTTCATTTACACTGTGTTTCATACAATCATTCATATGCTATTTTACATTTTTTAAAATACTGTGTTTTTTTTTCTTTTTTTTTATTGGGAAAAACATATTGGGGGTACAATGAGGTGAGGGTTGGGGGCAGAAGGGTGAGGATGGGCCAGGATGCAGTTGCAGAGCTGCACAGCTTGGTCGGTGGGGGGAGCAGGTGAAGGAAATGATGAGGGTCCAAAGGGGACCAGGTACTACAGAGGAGTGACAAGCATTTTCCAATGGTAATTAAACCAACTCTCTTATTGATTTGGGACTTGGATGCCGACTTCTTTCCTTTTTTCTTTCTTTTGTAAGAATTTTAGTAAATCTCCCATTTTGTTTGATAAATACATAGAGAAAAATAGCCTAAAAAGTATTCTTTCCTTTGTCTACAAACTTGATAATGCTATAGAAAGGAAAATGAATTATAATTCTAGAACTAAATATGTTTCTAAAGTTTCTTTTCACCAGTTTCTTCCTATTTCCCCTCCCCTCTTGCCATTTATTTGTTAAAGAAAAAGATTAATTTCTTCTGTAGTATTTTTGTTAGAGGGAAATGTCTCAATGTTATCTATCTAATTTTCCTCATTCTGGATTTGTCTAATTACATTCCCTTAGTGCTCTAGAAAATGACCCCTATGTTTTGTTTTTTTAAACTGGTAGTTATGTATAACAACTCAACTCATTGCTATTCCATCAGAACTGACTTACGCTGATAGTCCAGTGGGTTTTCTGAGGCTGTAAATTGCAGTGGAGGAGATTCCCCATCTTTGTTTCTTGGAGATGCTGGTGAATTTGAACTGCCAGAGAGACATTGCTTTTGGGTTAGAAATGCAATTTCCTAAAGTCTTCACCAGAGTCTCTTAATTTTCTGTTTGTTGGAGTAGTTATAGATTAGTGTCGTGTATAGTTCCCTCACTTTTTGTGTTAATTGTTAGGTCCAAGATTGCATGTTATAAGCTACTTTTATTTAGTATAAAGTTTCTCATTACTTTATGATTTTAATGGGCATTGGTGATAATTCCTTAGGTTTATTATTTCATTGTTGTTGTTGCTAGCTGTTATTAAGTCAGTTTTGACTCATAATGACCCCGTGTTACAAAAGAAACATATCTTGTTAGGCCCTGCTCTGGCCTCAGGATTGTTTGCCATGTGTGAACCCACTGTTGCAGTCACTGTGTCAACCTCTTTGGGAATTGTTCTCCTTTCTTTGATTTTCTACAAAATGGAAAGAGCAAATAGGTTCAAGGATTAAAAATACCAGCATTTCCATGTAATAAAGGACTTGACAGTTTGTGAAGATTAAACCTAGCTGTTTCTGTAAGAAGGCTTTTATTCCATTTTCAGTGTTACAAATATCCTTGGATAACTGGTAATCAGTTATAATTCATATACCCCTTTAAAGTAATGACCTGTGAACCTCAAGTAAAATAAAATCCAATCTCACATTTACTTATTGCTGTGGAATTGGAACCTACTGAGTGCTGATTCTCTACTGAGTGTCTGAGGCTGTAAACCACTTAGGAAGAGATTGTCCACCTTTCTTTTGGAAGTAGAACTGATGATGGATTCGAACCTCACCATAAAGTGAGACTTGGCTTAATAGCACGTCTACACCACCAGGACTCCCATAACAAAATGCAAACCATATTATTAATTGAAGAATCAATACTTGATTCCTCTTACTTACATTTACACATGTGGGTGCAATCTAGTCATTGGTATTTCTATACTGAATTAATTATTTTACTGAGACAATACATATTTATTATACCATATGAATAGAAATCATACATGATTTATCTTTTTTGATTATGCCTTTAATTTAGTATCATGATTCAATGTTTTGATTATTTTTCTAGATTGAAAAATATTTTTCTTCTTTTTAAATTTAGAATTTAAGAAAATTTTTATTATTTTTAATTTTAATGAAAATTTACAGAGATTTTGTATTTCCATTCATTCATTGTTACACTTTTCGCCCTGCCTACCCCTCCCCTCCAGTTTGTTCTTCTCTTTGAAAAGTTAAAGAAAAATTCTTTCATTATTGTATAATCCCTCCCCCCAAGTCCACTCCACTTTGCAGCCTTCATTCTGGACTCATGTTTTGACAATAATACCTAATCATGTATCCCTTTTAAACACTTGTCTGTCTCATCTGTTTTAATGCAGTGTACATAATTTATTCCATCATTCTCAATCTTCCCCCAACATCGATGTCAGTCTCATTTTACAAAGGTGGCACTATGCAGTATTTGTCCTTTTGTGTATGAGGCATTTCACTCAGCATAGTGTCCTCCAGGGTCACCCATTTTGAATACTATTTAATGAGTTCCTTGTTTTTCAATGCAGCGTAGTATTCCATTGTGTGAATATACTACAACTTCTCTGTCTATTAATTTGTTGATGGGCACTTTGGTTGTTTCCAACTCTTTGCTATTGTGAACAAAGCTGCTATAAACATGGGTGTGCATGTATCTGCTTGGGTGGCAGTTATGATTTCTTTGGGTATATTCCCAGTAGTAGAATTGCTGGGTCAAATGGTATTTTTATTTGCTTTGAGTACAATTTAATCTCCTCCTGTGTGATTAAATGCTTCTTAAAACCACTGGATGGTCAGCTATGGGTCAGTTCTGACTCAGTTGTACTCAACAACAACAACAATAGTGATAAAATTTATGCATTTTGTTTGGAATACAATTGTACCATTTAAACATATTTTTAAATAAAATACTAGTTATATCTAGTAAGTTAACATTAGAAAAACAGTATTATTTAAGGTTAGTTGGTGTTCTTATGTGTTATCAAATCACCTGTGACTCATAGTGACCCTATGTACAACAGTTTTGAATCCTGCTCTATACTGAGTCAACGTTACTATCTCTGACACACCTACCCCTTTATCCCAGTCACTAGCAGTCCATCTCATTGAGGTTTGTCCTCTCTTGCACTGTTCCTCCACCCTCCCAAGCATGATGTCCGTCTCTCAGGAATGGTCCCTTCTTGCAACATGCCCAAAGTGTGTTAGACGGAGCTTAAGAATCCCTGTCTCCCAGAAGCAGCTTGGTTTCACTGCCTCTGGGTCAAACCTGTTCATAACCTTGTAGTTTATGGTATAGTCAGTACCCCAGCACCACAGCTCAAAGGCATTAATTCTCATTCTTTCATCCCTCACCATTGTCCAGCATTCTGATACATCACACATAGTTGTGAAGACATGGCCTGGATTAGGCATAACTTAGTCTTCAGACTAACATAATTGCTCTTCTGTACTCTGGAGGTGCCTCTGACAGCAGACTTTTGCCAGTGCAATTCGTCTTTTGATTTCCTGTCTTCTGTACCAAGAGTGTTGCTTATGGAGCCAAATAAACTGAAGCTGTTAACAATCTCAGTCTCCTCATTGTCTAACATGATGCTGCCAGTCAACCCAGTGAGAATCTTTGTTTTCTTGAGGTTGAGCTTCAATCCATATTGAAGGCTGCAGTACTTGACCTTCTGCAGCAAGTGCTTTAGGTCCTCCTCAGTTTTGGCAAGCCAGGTTGAGTCATCTTCATAATGCAGGTTGTTGATGAGTCTTCCTCCAATCCTGATGCTGCATTCCTCCTCATATATCCCAACCTCCCGGATGATGTCTTCCACGTATGGTTTTTTCATGATTGAAAAGATATGGAAATAGGACCCATACCTGGTGCACACCCTTCCTGATTTTGAATCATGTAGTGTTTCCTTGCTCTGTTCTGATGACTGCCTCCTTCTCTAAGTCTAGGTTTCGCATGAGCACAATCAAATGGTCTGGGATTCTCATTCTTCTCAGAGTTAAACACAATTTGTTGTGATCCACACTTTCAAATGCCTTTGAATAGTCAGTGAAACAGATAGATAATCCTTTGGTACTTTCTGCTTTCAGCCAAGAGCCCTGTAACATTAGCTTTAGTTAGTACCATGGCCTCTTCTAAATCTTGCCTGCACATTGGGCAGTTCTCTGTTGATGTGCTGTTCTAGTCTTTTTTGGGTAATTTTCAGCAGAATCTGGCTTGCATGTGATATTAATCATATTCAATAATTTCTGTACTCCGTACACTTTGGTATTTTTTTTAAAAAAGTATTACATTTTTAAGTTTCTGTATAACAACAACAATAACAACAACATATTAGGAATATATAATTCACTTTTGTAATTTTTCAAAACAAGACTTCAAGAAAGTCCTGAATAGGAGACAAATTAAGAACACTTGAATGCTGTCTCCCTTTAAGGAAAGTTTATGGTAATATATAATACATTCAAGATAAGAAAGGTTTCATTAGCCTATTAAAATGTTTTTTTTAGACATCCTAAAAAGCACATTTTGAAAATGTCTCTTTGTTATTACTAACATTTTGGCATGTAATATTAAGGTCAAAAGGCGTGTTTAAGGAAGTGGTGAATCTGAGATTTATGTTAATTTTAATGTGTGACTGTCAAAGTAAGATATCCTCAGTTTTGGATTAGGAAGAATTCTAGGGAGGGCTAGGTGATTTTACCCATTTTCTGATTCAGGCTTTGTTTTTTTTCAGTCACTTGCTATACATATGAGAACTGGATAATAATAACGATTATAGAAGAAGATTTTATGCCTTTTGAATTGTGGTATTGGGGAATAGTATCCCATGGACTGCCAAAAGTATGGTTTCGAGAAGGTGAAGCCAGAGTGATCCTTGGAAGCAAAGGTGATAAAGTTCTCACATACTTTGGGCATGTTGCTAGGTGAAATTATTCATTGGAGAGGGAAATTATGCTTTGAAAAGTGGAGGGAGAGTGAAAGAGAGGAAAACCTTCAGCCTGATTAATTGACACAGTGACTGCAGCCATGGGATCAAGTGTGTTAGAAGCTGTGAGGATGCACAATAGGACAAGATTTAGATCTGCTGCTCTTAGGGTTGCAGTCAGTTGTACTCGGCTCAAGTGCGTCTAACAACAGTAATGACAGGTGACTTAAAGTTGTGTGAATTTTACCTTTCTTCTGAGGCTGACTTTCTTCAGCCAATGATGCTCATCTCACATTTCCCCTTGATTTGTCTTTAAAACTTTGATCTCAATATTGGAAAAATAACATTGTTTTATCCATCATACATAGCTAAAAGTGAGTAAAATCCAAACCAAATTAAACCTGTTAATAATACCATTTATAACTTCTAGTGACTATAAAGGACAAAGTAGAACCACCCCACAGGACTTCTGAGGCTGTAATCTTTCAAAAGCAGACTGCCACAACTTCCTCCTGTGGAGCAGCTAGTAGATTCTTAGCTCTGTCATTTCAGTTCACTTTAACCACTGTACCACCAGGGCTCCAAGATTCATAAGACACCAATGGGAGACTAAATAATGTAAGAAAAATAAAACAGTATATCAAAGCACCAAGTGTGTTTTGTATTTCTGTATAGGCTACCTTCTCTCAGGACTCATGAGGGTCTTGTTATTATTGCGTTATCATTGAGTCAGATACCACCTATAGCTGACTCTGCATCAGGTTTTCAGAGGCAGTTAATCACATAGGAAGAGACTGCCTATCTTTCTTTCTTGAAGCAACTGATGAGTTTGAATTGCGTGCCTTTGGGATTGCAGCACAGCTTCTTACCACTAGGCCACAAGAGCTCTCTCCCAGAACATAATAATCATAATTTCTCTCATTATCTACTTGCTAACATTAGATACCATATTGGGTGAGTGTTATATAGTCTGTAATCTCTGTGGTCCGTAAGTGACACATACAGTTTGCCACTCAACTACTCACTAACCTAACTCTCAACTATTGACCTACAGGGTTGTTGTTCAAGCTGCACCTGGTCACATTGTGGAAGAAAGGCTTAATGATCTGCATTCAAAAAGTTATAGCCAAGGAAACCATTAGGAGCAATTCTATTTTACATCACAAAGAGTTAGCATTAGTTGCAATCCAGTTTTAATGAATGATCAGTTCTATGATCCACATTATTCATATTAAGAAGAGTGTTGTGCTTTTCTTATTGGCTAATTATTTTAGTACTTCCCCTATCCTTTGCCATTCCTTTACTTTTCATACCTGTATTTATGAAATAAGGTATTTTCTCAGTCTTAGTTTTAGAAGGAAAAAACCCAAAACACCTATAAGCCCCTGGCTTTGTTAGGGAGTCTTTTCTTTTTTTTTTTTTTAAATATTGTTATATAACAAATTAAGTGCATGTTGCTGTCACTGTTACTAGATGCTGCCGAGTCGAGTACGACTCTTACCAACCCTCTGAACAAAAGATCTGAACTCTGTTCTATCTTGTGCCATCCTCCCACTTCCTGACACACAAGAGACCATTGCAGCAGTCACTGCATCAAACCACTTGTCGAGCGTCTTCCTTTCCTTCACTGACCCTCCACCCTTCCCAGCATCATGTCCTTCATCAAGGAATAGCCCTTCCTAGTAAGATGTCCGAAGTATGCAAGGCAAAGCCTCATCATTCTTTCTTCTAAAGGACACTCCAGCTGCACCCTTTCCCAGATATATCTGTTTGTTCTTTGGCGTTCCATGGGATGTTCAGTGCTCTTCACCAACACCACAGTTCAAAGGCTTCAATTTTTCTTCAGTCATCCTTATTCATTTTCCAGCTCTCAGAAGCATATCAAGTGATTGGAAAGATTATAGCCTGAATCAGACACACCTTAGTCCTCAAACTGACATCATTACTCCTCAATCATTTGGAGAGGTCCCAAATTACATGTTTTCCCAGTGCAATGTGTATCCTTATTCCCTGCTAGTACTAAGCGTGTTAATTGTGAATCCAAGCAAGATGAATTTTGACAGTTTCAATCTCTTCTTTATCCATCATGATGTTTCCTACTGGTCCAGTGGTGGTGGTTGTTGTTAAGTGCCGTCGAGTTTAGGGTGACTCATAGCGACCCTATGAACGAAAGTCCTGGACACCTGTATAACTTCCGTCCTTTCTCCAGGTTCATAGGGTTTCCAGAGGCAAGTTATTATGGAAGTGGATGCCACTCCCGCTTCCAAGCTTGTTTTGATTGGGGAGCTCCACCAAACTCTGTCCACCATGGGTAACCATTCTCACATTTGACTCACCAGTGTCACAGTGTTCGGCTTCACAGCAACCACAATTTACCTCTGTACAGCAAGTGGACATAACCAGGGTTACACGACCTAGAAGAATGTTTCACCAAAAACAAAGGCAGGCCTGAGGGCCGCGGAATAGAGTCACCCACCTTTGGCTTGGGAGCATGGCTTTCTGTCCACTTGGCCAACTTCTCCCTTTCTCTTTATGCTGTTGTTGTTGGTGTTGTTGTCAAGTGCTGTCGAGTCACGGGCGACTCATAGTGACCCTATGAACAAAAGTCCTAGACACCTGTATAGGAATTTTTCTTTTCTTTTTTTTTTTTTAATCTTTATTTTCTTAACATTGAGATACAATCCATACCAAAGGCTGCATTCTTTAATCTTCAGCAACAAGTGCTTCAAGCCCTCCTCACTTTCAGCAAGCAAGGTTGTGTCATATGCATAACACAGGTTTTGATGAGTCTTCCTCTAATTTTGATGCCACATTTCTCTTTAAAGAGCCCAGCTTCTTGAATACTTTGCCCAGCATACAGATTAAACATACAACTTTTACAGTCAAATTCTTTCCTCTATTCTCATATTGCACTCTTCAGAACTAGCTAAGAATTTGAAGTGTATCAATTTAGACTTGTATAACATATATACTAGAACATATATTTATAAGTATATAGGGTTTATATATAGGTAGAGATATAGCTTTTAACAGTGAGATTATATAATGCACATGTTTTGTGTTTTGCTTTTCCTGCTTATTGTTTGATTTTTACTTAGACTTTTTGTACTTCCAAAATCTATTTGAATTTAATATATAGTGCAAGTTTTAAAGAAGAGGACAGAATCACCAACACAGAGTAATAGATAAAACCCAAAATAATTGAGCACACAGGGAGATAAAATTTAAAAAGCTTTGGCTGAAAGAAAACATTTTCTAGTTTTTATTAGTGTTGTGGCTTTTTAACTCTAGAAGTTCCTTGTGTTGACTCAAGGAGACCTGGTCTCATTAAGGATTGTACTGCTAATTAGAATGTTGGCAGGCTGAATCCAATCTGCTTGTAGAAAGATGGTTAAGCTTTTCCTATATTGATTTATAGGCCTTGTAAACCTGATAGAGGGTCATCACCAGTTAGAAATGACTTGGTGACAGTGGGTTTGGTATTGAGTTTGTGCTGACTTAAGTGTAATCTGTATGAAATTATAAAAGCAATAATTTTTTCATACAATGTATTTTACTTGGGAGGTATACCTATACATCTGACATTTTTTGAAAAGCATGGGGTTAAAAAATGAATAAGACATTGCTATTATGAAGTATTATGATGTCATAGAACAAAGGCAGAAAAGACTGCCTTAAGGAGGTGTCACAAACACAGTCTTAAATTACTATAAAAATTAACTCACTGTTGTTGAGTTGGTTGTGACTCATGGTGACTCTCCACCAGCTTTCCAAGTGTGAAAATGATTATGGGAGGAGGCATCACATCTTTCCTCCTTAGAAAGACTGGTGAGTTCAAAACCTTTTGTTAGCAACCTGATATATGAAGCAGTTTGCTACTGGGATTTACAGAATGCTATGAGAAGTGAAGAAGGATTGAATCAGAGATAGAGGTTATTAGAAGTGCAATAAAAAGACAAAGGCTATATCTAGAATTTATAAAATACTTGAGCACCACAACAAGATAAAGGAGAATAATCCAGTTGAAAAATGGGCACAGGATATGAACAGACACTTCACCAAAGAAGACATTCAGATGGCCAACAAGCACATGAAGAAATGTTCAAAATCCTTAGCCCTGAGAGA
>NW_006399906.1:1062466-1067258 GCF_000299155.1 Elephantulus edwardii | reverse complement strand
GAGAGGTTTGTGCGGGGAGAAGGGTGCAACAATGAATGAATGGAATTCCAAAATCTCTGTAGATGTTCATTGAAATGAAAAATAAACAAACTAAATTAAATTAAAAAAAAAAAGACAAAGGCAGAGGGATTCAGTTGATCAATTTATTATATGTGGGGAAAGAAATCGGGGAGCATATGTCACAATTGGAACACTGGTGGCAAATAGTTAAAGCACTGTTGTGACTCTGAACTCACTAGCTACTCACAGGAGAGACATGACATTCTGTTTATGTAAAGATGTGCAGTGTATGAAACCCTAAGAGGGAGTTCTGTTGTCCTACATGGTCCCTATAAGTCACAATTGACTCAGTGGCAATAAGTTTATTGCCTTAGACAATCCAGGTTTATACTTGTTTTAACACACTCAGGAATATTGTTATTGTTAGGTGCTTTTGAGTTGCTGCCATAGTTAAAGATTTTGCTTGCAAATGATTGAAGAAAGAGCTGACTGTGACTGCTATGAGTCAAAACTTGCTAGACATTTGAGGAAACCAGAGGCTTCTTGCATTTGTGTTGCTGGATTGAACCTAGACTTTGGCTTGTTGATTGAGATACTGTCTGAACTAATTAAAGAATTGTGTCTTGCTGTACACCTACCTTGGGACTGTTTTTCTTGCATCCAGGAAGTTCACTATATGATATCTTTGGCTTCTTCTACCTACTCCTCTCCCCCATTTCCTTAATAAACCCCACAACTGTGTATAAAGTCAAGTCCATGAGTCACTTTGCAATGAACATCAGACCCAGTAATTAGTAGAAGTAGGTGCAGGAGTGTGTTTGTGGGGGGTGGGGCGGGGTGGTGAGGAGGGTGCTGTGTCCGACCTTATAGCTATTTGGCAGTGTAGATGTTATTGATTAGAACAGTTTTCCTTTGTGGAGTTAGTGGAAGTCAGACTTGGCCATGTTGCAGTTGCTTTTTTTACAGCAGTAATGTTGTTTGATTTCTTGACTCGTGGATGTTGACTCTGCATCCAAGTAAAGTGAAATCATTGATCACTTTAATCTTTCCTCCGTTTATCTGGACATTAATTGTCCAGTTATGAGGATTTTTGTTTTCTTGATGTTGAGGAGTAATCCTTACGGAAGGCTATCATTTCTGATCTTTTGAAATAAGTCCATGATATGTTCAGTACTCTTCGCCAGCACCAAAACTCAAAGGCTTCCATTCTTCTTCTGTCATCTCTAGACATTGTCCAGCACTCTGATGAATAGCAGGTAATTGAGAAGACTATCGCCTGAATCAGACACACCTTAACCTTTAAACTGATATCGTTGCTCTTCAGCATTTTAGAGAGGTCCTTGACAGCAAACTTGCCCAATGAAATTATGTCTTCTGATTTCCTGACTGCTGATAAGGAGGGCGTTAATTTGAAATAACATCAAGAAATCAGTATCTTGTTACTTCCTGTTTTACCCCATGCACGTATATATATGAGTGATTGAATTCAAGGATCTGTGACCTAGTTTGAGAGCACTATGTTATGTTTTCAGAGAGAGTGAGAATTTAGAGGGTAGAAAGTTAGGATGCTTAATTTACAAATTGAATGAATTGTAAACTCAATGGGAAAAATGAGTAAAAGAAATGAGAGAATAAAACCAATTCCAAGGGCCTGAATATAGAAAGAGGATTGGGTGAGAATGGGAGATTATTGTTCCCTTGATAGGCTGTAATACCTGTTAACCTTATACTTAACAGAAAAAACGTTGCCTAAGGTTAAGAAATCAAAATGGATGAACTTGCTTGTCATTTTGTAAGTTGAAGGAACTGAAGAACAAGTTTAAGCCTAGTGTTGCAATAATTAAGGATGTTGAGGGCACAATGTTGAGTGACCCAAAAAGCATGAAAAGAAGATGGAAGGAGTACACAGAGTCATTATACCAAAAAGAATTGGCTGGTGCAGAAGAATTTAATGAAACAACATATGATCAAGAAGCAGTGATGAGGAAGGAGGAAGTTCAAGCTGCTCTGAAGGAATTGGCAAAAAACAAGGCCCCAGAAATTGACGGAATACCAATTTACATGTTTTACATGCCTTGAACTCACTCACCAGCTTATACCAACAAATCTGGAGGACAACTGCCCAGCCAATTGACTGGAAAGATCTATATTTATTTTCATTCCAAAAAAAAGGGTGAGCTGGAAATTATTGAACAATATCACATGCAAGCAAGATCCTGCTGAAAATTATCCCAAAACAATTGGAACAGTACATTATCAGAGCACTTCCATATGAGCAAGCTGGGTTTAAAACAGGCCATTTCACTAGGTACATCATAGCCAATGTTAGATGGATCTTGGCTGAAAGCAGAGAGTACCAGAGGAATGTCTGTGTTTCATTGACTATGCAAAGACTTTTCACTGTGTGGATCACAACAAATTGTGGCTAACTTTGAGAAGAATGGGCATCCCAGAACACTTGTTGTGCTCATGTGAAACCTATATTTACACCAGGAAGCAGTAGTCAGAACAGAGCTGGGAAGCATTGCATGGTTCCGGATCAGAAGAGGTGTACATCAGAGATGTATCCTATCTCTGTTACCTTTTCAATCTATATGCAAAGACTGGACTATATGAGGAGGAATGTGGCATCAGGACTGGAGTAAAACTCATCAACGACCTATGTTATGTAGATGATACAGCTGTGCTTGTTGAACCTGAAGAGGACCTGAGGTGTTTGCTGCAGAAGATCAAGGACTGTAGTCTTCAATATGGAATGAAGCTTAATATCAAGAAAACAAAGATTCTTACCCCTAGGCCCATTTACAACTTCATAATAGATGGAGAAGAGATTGAGATTGTTAACAACTTCAGCTTGCTTGGTTCTACAGTCATCGCTCTTGGCAGCAGCATTCAGGAAAACAAGATAAATTGTATTGGAAAGTCTGCTGTCAGAAACTTCTCTAGCATACTGAAGAGCAATGATGTCAGTCTGGAGACTAAGGTGCACCTGATCCAGGCCATGATTTTTGCAGTTACTTGCTATGCCTAAGAATAACAAAGGCTAATAGAAGGATTGACTCCTTTGTGTTGTGGTGCTGGAGAAGAGTGTGAACATACTGTGGACTGCCAGGAGAACAAGCAGGTCTGTCCTGGAAAGGGTGAAACCAAGTGCTCCCCGGAGACAAAGATTTTGAAACTCCTTCTCACATACTTTGGCACATGACCAGGAGGGATCAGTCCTTGGAAAAGGTCATTATGCTTTGAAGGATGGAGGGACACTGCAGGAGAGGCAGACCAAAGGTAAAATGAATTGGCTCAGTTACTGGTGAAATGGGATTAGGTCTGAGGAGATGAGATTGGTTAGGATAGGGCTGGGTTCACAGCTGTTGTACATAGGTCACTATGGCTCACAGGTGACTTGATGGCATATGACAACAAGGTTAAGAAAAACAATCCAGGGTTGGAACTGACTTTTATCTAGTTCTTAAATAAGTACAGGGTTTTGGAATTGATTGAACTAGTACTGGTCTTAACTCTCTCAAGTGCCATCTTACTGCAGAGCAGGTAATATTTATCGCTAAGTTCATTTAATGCAAAACTGTTCAAGATTTGCTGGTTGTCATTCTTGGTGTGGCATGTCTTTAATGAACTTATTCAAAAGTCATAATATGAATTTCAAAATTTTGTTGATATTTCCCTACATTTTTATTCCTTTCAAAGAAGAAAATACAGTTGATTGCTCACAAAAGTCCAACTCCTTTATATTTAGAGTATATTTATGCTAATTGATCATTTTGTTGTTATGTGCTGTCGACAACAGCTCTGAACCCTGCCCTGTCCTGAGCCATTCTCATTTATTTAGATACACCAGCCCCCTTATCCCCTGTTACTGTATCAGTCCACCTCATCTGGGGTCTTCCTCCCCTGTGCTTTCCCCCCACACTTCTGAGCATAATATTCTTTTCCAAGGACCGGTCTCTCCTGGCAAAAGGTTTAACTGATGTGTAAATAAATATAGTTTTATATCTAATGGGATAGAGCTTCATATGCAATAATACCATAAGTAATCTGCTTAATCTTTATTACTCCTTTTTCTCTCAGACTTGCATTGTTTTATGAGTATGGACCCCAGTTTTCTGTCTATATACTCTGCTAATCTTTAACTGATCATAGAAAGTAACCTACCACTGGCTCTCACTTGCTCCTTTCTCTCATGCATATCCTCTTCTGTCACATCTTTAAAGTAATGAGTGTTTTCTAATGTCTTTCTTGTGTCACCAGATATATTAAATATTTTTTTTTCATTGTTAAATACTTTATCTTACCTAAATTCTACAGCTGTGTTAAGTAGATAGTATTATTCATATTTTAGACATAAGTAAACTGTGCTTTAGGAAGATAAAATGTACAGTTACACAGATATTAATTGGCAGAGTTAAGATTTGAACCCTGGACTTTATGTTTCCAAAACTACCTCTTGCCTTTGAATGTTAATGTATCCATCCACACACCACCCTCTTCCCCCACCCACCCTCCTCATACTTCTTTACATAATATTTTTCAAAGCTTGTTGTAAATGTACTCTTGATATCAGCTGTGAAAACTAGGCCAGGAGCTGATTGTGGATCAGACCACCAACTACTCATATGCAAGTTCAGGCTGAAGCTGAGGAAAATTAAACCGAATGCACAGGAGCCAAAATATGACTTTAATTTCATCCCACCTGAATTTCAGAATCATCTCAGGAACAGGTTTGAGGCCTTGAACACTAATGAGCGAAGACCAGGTGAGTTGTGGGAGGATGTTAAAT
>NW_006399906.1:1059230-1061050 GCF_000299155.1 Elephantulus edwardii | reverse complement strand
GCTTCAGTTTGCTCGGCTCCACAGTCAACACTCTTGGCCCCAGCAGCCAGGAAGTCAAAAAACGTATTGTGATGGGAAAGTCTGCTGTTAGGGACTTCTCTAAAGTACTCAAGAGCAATGCTGTCTCTCTGGAGACGAAGGTGCGCCTGATACAGGCCATGGTCTTTGCAATCATTTGTTATGCATCAGAGAGCTGGACAGTGACTAGGGAGGACAGAAGGAGAATTGATGCCTTTGAGCTGTGGTGCTGGAGAAGCGTATTGAATGTACCATGGACTGCCAAGAAAACAGATTCAGCCTAGAGAGGGTTAAACCAGGCTACTCCTTGGAGGCAAAGATTCTGGGGCATTGTCTGACATACTTTGGACATATTGCAAGGAGAGACAGGTCTTTGGAGAGGGACATCATGCTGGGTAGAGTAGAGGGACAGGGTAGGAGGGGAAGACCCTCTATGAGGTGAATTGATTCAGTGACTGGGGTAATCGGGATGGGTGTGTCAGAGGCAATGCGATTGGCACAGGATAGAGCCGGGTTTAAGGCTGTTGTACATAGGGTCGCTATGAGTTGCAAACGACTCGACGGCACATAACAGAACAAGAACAAAACATTTTTAATTGGAATGCATTTTCACATACATATGAAGAATATATGAAATAAAATATAATTTACTTATATCGTTAAAGAAACTACCAATAAAGAAAGATTCTTTTCTATTAGCATACCAATGTTAACATCGCCCCAAATTTTTAAGAATAAAATTTCTCCCCAAAACTCCAAATTTGTAATAGTCATCTTTTAAAACCTTTAGTAGTTCTATTCTACCCCCTACTTGTTGAGGAGAACCTGGAGTCTCAAAAGCTTGAAAGCTTTCACCCAAGGTGCAACACTTGGTTTCTATTCACTTGCACCAACAGAAGAAAAAGATGAATTGGGAATAAGAGGACAAAGTGGAATATCTATGAACAACCTCCACTTTTGCCGTGAGATACTGGTGCATGGCCACCAGTTATTAGACATTTTGATCATAGATTTTATAGAAAATACCTGATTAAAGTGAGAGAAGTGCTGAACAGAATTTCAAGTTCTCATGAAATCCATCATTTTTGGAGCCATTAAAACTTGACACCTCTGAATATATTGTTGTTGTTATGTGCCGTTTAGTCACCTACCAGCCATAGCAACCTTATGTACAACAGCTCTGAAGTCTACCCTATCCTGAGTCGGTCTCACTGACTCTGACACACCTACCCCCATTGCTCCGGTTACGGTATCAGTCCATTTCATAAGGGGTCTTCGTCTTCTACACTGTCCCTCCACCCTTACAAATGTGATATGCTCCTCCTAGGACCAGACCCAATGGAGAACTTTTGAGTTCTCTACTCAGTTAGCTTTTTTTTTCTCTTGTATTTGTAGTTCATTTTACCTCATCTTTTCGTGTTCTGAAACCTTCCTTAGTGGCTTCTAGAAATATTTTGCATTCTTTCTTTGTAGCCAACCCTACTGGGTTTATTACCAGTATATAGCTGTGAGCATATTGGTTTAATTATGTGGCATTCATTTGAGTTCATGTTTCTTACACAGGTGGGTTCTTTCTTGAGATAAGGAGTTGTTTTTTTGCATCTTTGTATTCTTGGAACTTAGAATTAGACCTGAACATAGGTGCCAGTACATTTATGCTGAACAAATTAAGAGTGAATTAATTGTATCATAGTTACTTGTGAACTTGCCTAATTATTATCAGCAGCCTGGGAATTGTTTGAAGGCAATCAGTTACCCATAGTTTTCCATGAGTGGTAAAAATCTATATCTATATCTATAGA
>NW_006399906.1:1040962-1059104 GCF_000299155.1 Elephantulus edwardii | reverse complement strand
TCTTTTTTTTTAAAGATAAAGTAATACATAATTTAAAGTAAATATTTTGCTCTTCCTTTCATAAAGTTGTCAGATTTTTAGTCATTGTCTTAGGAGGCCATCATCCATTAACGTTATTTCTTTCAGTAGCTGACCTGTTCAAGTGCTTTTTATTTTATTTTAAACTGAGCTAAAAAGTAGTACTTTACAATGAAGCAAAGTACAAAAGGAGTTTTAAATTCTTTATCTGTAATGTAGCCAAGGTCAGTATATGTTAAATGTAATAAATGTTGACTTGGCAGTTGCAGTTTGATGGCTCAGTTCATTCTTGCCTGTGTATGTGCTTTGAAAGGAAAAAAAGCTAACTTTGTATTCATGTGAGGTCAAAATTTGGTTTGTAACTGTGGTTATTACTTGCATACTTGGTGATGACTTTTGTGACTTTGTTTCTATTTTGCTGCAGGAAGCTGTTTTGTTCAAATAGAGTGGTTCTATTTCTGACTTCTCTGTCAGCATTGAAGCATGTAAAAGGTGAGAAATACCTCCAGATAATTCTTGTACTTTAACTAGTTAATAATTTTATAGTTTTTATCACTAAGCAAATATAGTCTGGCCAAGTTATTTGAACCGTAAACAGATTTTATTAGTCAAGGATTATAAATTCAGACCTGTTCTAGTTCCTTTTGGTTCTTGAGGGTATTTGTTGGAGGATAGATGAAAGATTTCCATCTTCTGTTACTTAACTTCATCGATTTATTTGCTGATTTCCACAGATTAATGTATTTTCATTGGTATACTTTGTGTGATTCACTTTGTTGGTGGTAAAGGAAATAATGGAAAAATTTTGACTGTACATTATCATCTGTGCTATAATAAAATTATACTTGGAAGAGAATATTCATTATACATTAAACTTTGTTTTATAAAAACATTATTTCTATCTTTGTTCTAAGAATGTAATGCTTGCTATTTATGGTACTAGAAGTTGAAAAATAGGGAAAATATTAGAACAGATACTTGCACATGTCCTCAGCATAAATCTAGGTAATAATTTTGCAATAAATACCGTGGGAATTCTGTGATCCTGCCAAGGACACTAGTTATCTGTTTTATGTTTTGCTACTTGAGAATTCCCATTTCTGTTGAAAAAGTATTTATAGATTTATTTTAGGAAATATGAGCTTCTAATTTTAGAAATATACTAATTATTGTGACTTCTTTAAAGCTTTGAGTTATTATTTATAGGGAGTTGAGAACTCAGTATGTTTATACTTGTTTGGTCCTAATTATGAAACTGAAAATCATGAAATAAGATGAATTTACTTAGTTAATAGTTTAATGATATTAGTTTATTTTTTAAATTTACTATGTAAAAATAGATAGAACATACATATGCTTTGTTTATGCCTAATTGTTATTTATAATCCACAAAGTTATAGACATTTCTATTTTAAAATCTAGTTTTACAAATGTCTTTTAAAATGAGCTCACTCTCACAGTAGTATGTAGAAAATTGAGTACTGGCTGTATTCAGGTTAGTAAGTTCAGAGGTACAAATATGAAAAATAGAGGATTTTTTTTTGTTTGTTTCAAGGCACTTAGTAGTTTAAAAGAGAAAATACATCTGAATAAGCAATTAAAATAGAATATAAGAAATATTAAATTAGACATGTATAGTAACTGATCTGAGAAAATGAAATACTCTTATTTTTCTGCATGACAATGGGTTTGGAGATAGAGAAGATATGACAGAAAATACAAGTTTAAAAAGTTCATTAGGTGTTAAATTTCTAGGTACCTAAAGGAGGGAAAACATTTACATTGTAGGAACTGCATATGAAAAGCCATGTGAAGATGTGAAGGATAAAGAAGTATTTAAAGAACTGTAAGAGGTAAATTGTATGACAGTAAAGGAGTGTTTGGGTCAAGAAAGTTTGTCTGGACTAGCTTTGTTCTTCAGCAAAGAAGTTTGAATTTTACCTTGTAAGTTAGGGTTATAGAATTATTACCTAGTTTTGTAAGTAATTATTTGTGAAATTATTTGTGAAAGGGAGGAAGATTCAGTGAGATGGCTGGACCCACTGACATGTTGTTGTTGTATACTGTAGAGTAGGAACCGACCCATAGCTGACCCTCTGCTGGGTTTTCAGAGGCATTTAATCATCTAAGAGGAGATTACCCATCCTTCACCCTGGGAGAGGGTGGTGGCCTTGAACTGTGTGCCTTAGGGATTGCAGTGCAGTTTCTTGCCCTGATACCTCTAGAGCTCCCTTAAATAGTAACATTTTTTAAAATTTTTTAATTTTATTTTATTATTTTGTGTGTGTACCGTCAAATCAGATCTGACTGGTACAGGAGGAGATTCTCACTCCTTCCTCGGCAGAGCATCTGGTGGATTTGAACTGTGCACCTCTGGGATTGCAGTGCAGCTTCTTGCCACTAGGCCACCAGAACTCCCCCATAAATAGTAACTTTAATTAGTGGGCTAGAGCATGTGGCAAGGTTTCAATCTACATAGAATGACTCCTAATAACATTATGATTGATAATGCAGTTAATTATAAATCTGTCTATAATAGATTTTATATGTTTATCTATTGACTTAACCTACTTACCTCCCAATCTAATTTTTTTACTACAGCATGATTATATAATCATGTAAAGGATATTTGGACTGATGCCAGTTTTTTACTTTTACAAATAAAGCGGCTATAAACATTTATGTACTTTTTTTAAACTTATATCTCTCTGTTCTAAATACTTAAGAATCCAACTATAGTATATTTTAAATATTATATAAAACCAGATTCACTGTATCCATCTGTACTTCTACTGGCATTTGGGGGTGTCATTATTTTAATCATCTGATAGGTGTTTAAGGATAACACATTTGATTTTAATTTACATTTCTCTCATGGCTAATGATGTGGGCATACTTCCATGTATTTATTTGCCATTTTTATATGTTATGCTGCAAATCAAAAGGCTGAGAATTTCTGGTGGTTCAAATCCACCGGATTCTTTGTGGGAGAATGATGGCCACATTCTCCCACACAATGGCTGTGAATTTTTCAGTGGGTATGTCCTCTCTGGTGAAATGTCTCTTTATGACTTTTCTCCATTTACTAGTTGCTTTTTAAAAGATTATTGAATGTTGAGATCCTTCTAACATCAGTTTTGTGCTTTGAAAATATTTCTCCCAATTTGTAATGTCTATCTTATTTAAATGGTATTACACAGAGCAGAATCTTTTAATTTTGATTAGGCCTATATATATTTTTCTTTTAAGTAATTTTGGTATCACATCTAACAAGTTTGCCTACCCCCATATCCTGAATATTTTCTCTATTTTTCCTTCCTTAAAAAGTTTAAAGGATTAAACTCATCATGTGTAAAGTTAATTTTTGTCTAAAATGTGTTGTTTAAATAAAGCTCTTTTGTTTTCTTGGTCTATAAACTTGGTACACATAGAGTCCTCAGAGGCCTGCTATTTCAGAAGTGGATGACCAATCCTTCTTTCTAGTCTGTCTTAATCTGAATGTTCAGATTTAGAGAAGTATCCGGCAGACAAACATTTTACAGAAAAAGTGAAAGATATACCCCTTATTATGGGGTTAACCATTAGTATCAGTGTTGACCCTACCTTTGGCACAATTGTCTTTACCCACTTATTTCCCTGCTCCACCATGCACCAGGATACCCATCCACTTTAACCCAGTCCCTTCAACATCTCCCATTGCCCAGCCCTTGATCTGATAGCTTATATTTGAAGCTTCCTTGGCTTCTGTGATTCCAGACATGTCAGCTGCTGATAGTTTCTTGTGCTGTGACCAGTGTCTCTTAAGTTTAGTGGTAAGGTTTCCCGAGCAAAGGTGATGTGTCCTGTAGAACTGGTGTGTAGATAGGTTTTTTGCATAGTCAATGTAACACAGATATACATTCCACTTCACAGGTAACCAGCAATCCCGCACAGTCTTGCTGGTTACCTGTGAAGTGGAATGTGTATCTGTATTTCATTGACTATGCAAAGGCATTTGACTGTGTGGACCATAACAAACTGTGGCTGACTCTGAGAAGAATGGGATCCCATTTCGCTAATGCGAAACCTATATTTGGACCAAGAGGCAGTCGTCAGAACAGAGCAGGGAAACACTACATGGTTCAAAATTGAGAATGGTGTACGCCAGGGATCTGTCCTATTTCCATACCTTTTCAACCTGTATGTAGAACAGATTATCTGGGAGGCTGGGCTCTATGAGGAGAAATGTGGGGTCAAGATTGGTGAAAGATCTATCAAAAATCTACGTTATTTAGGTGACACAACCCTGCTTGCTGAAACTGAGGAGGGCCTGAAGCGCTTGCTGCAGAGGGTCAAGGACTGTTGCCTCCAGTATGGATTGAGCTCAGTGTCAATAAGACAAAGATTCTGACCACTGGGCCAATTGGCAGCATCAGGATGGATGGTGAAGAGATTGAGATTGTTCACAGCTTTAGTTTGCTTGGCTCCACAGTCAACACTCTTGGCACCAGTAGCCAGGAAATTAAAAGATGTATTGTGATGGGAAAGTCTGCTGTTAGGGACCTTTCCAAAGTTCTGAAGAGCAATGATGTCTCTTTGGAGACTAGGGTGCGTCAGATACAGGCCATGGTCTTTGTGATCACTTGTTATGCATCAGAGAGTTGGACAGTGACTAAAGAGGATAGAAGGAGAATTGATGCCTTTGGGCTGTGGTGCTGGAGAAGAATATTGAGGATACCATGGACTGCTAGGAAAGCAAACAGATTCATCCTGGAGAGGGTTAAAACAGGCTGCTCCTTGGAGGCAAGGATTCTGAGGCTTCGTCTAACATACTTTGGACATGTTGTAAAGAGGGACTGGTCTTTGGAGAGGGGACATCATGCTTGGGAGGATGGAGGGGGCAGCGCAGGCGGGGAAGACCCTCTATGAGGTGGATTGATTCAGTGACTGGGGTAATTTGGATGGATGTGTCAGACACAGTGCGATTGGCTCAGGACAGAACAGAGTTGAGGACTGCTGTACATAGGGTCGCTATTAGTTGCAGGTGACTCAATGACACATAACAACAACAGCGTAAACTTGGTGCTCTCAAGTTGATTTCCATTTACAGGCACTCCATAAGACAGTATAGACCTGCCTTGTAGGGTTTCCAAGGCTCTGAGTCTATGGAAACCAACTGCCATATATTTTTCCCCATAGAGCATATAATTGGTTCCCACTGCTGACTTTGGAAAGAAACAAAACTTTTAATCCACAGTGCTATCAGACCTCCACAGTGCTATCAGACCCCCCAGGACCATTTACTTAGAGGACATTTTTCCTCTACATCATTAATTTTGAACCTTTGTCAGAAATTAGTTGAGCATACTTGTGTGAGTCTGTTTCTAGATTTATCATTCTCTTGCTAATCTATGTGTTTGTCATTTATCAAAACCACAACACTACCTTCATTACTGTAACTGTGTATTTTGTTCATCAGTATGGACCTTGTTTTTCTGAATGTTTATCTAGCTTGTTCTCCTTCTCTTCTCTTAGCATTCCAACGATCCTAATATTAAATCTTTTGTTACTGTCTCACAGGCCCCTGATACTTTGTTCTGTTATTTTCTTTTGTGAGTGTATTCTGTCTTTGTTGGGATAGGGTGCATTCTGTTGTCCTGTGTTCATCTTACTGATTGTATTCTTTGTCTTCTTCACTATACTGCAGAACCCATCTAAGGAGCCTTTGTTTCTGCTACTGTTTTTGTTTTTTTTCTTTTTTCCTTGTTTTTTTAGTTCACCAGATGTCTAATGTCTAGCAGTGAGAAAAGTAATTGTGGAATCTCTTTACTTTGTTCTCTGTTAGCCCTAATGTCTTTTGGCAAAGTAAGGGCATCATGGACTCATGAAGCATGAGTGGCTTCTTGATTGGAATGTTTGCTTAATCTGAGCTGCCTACTTGGCTCTGGTCTTCTTAGGTTGGGAAAGAGCTCATTGAATCTATGGGGACAGATTAACTAGTTTTGGGTTTTTGCTAAGTTAGGTTTCTCTTTTCAGCTTTAGTTTCTGTTAAGGGGAAAAATAAAGGCTTAGTACTTTTAGGTAATGAGAGAATTTTACCTGGCTTCTTATTTTTGGTGAAGCTTACTATTTGCCCTGAAGCTCAACATCACCAAAGCAGAGATTTTCACCACTGTACAAATTGGCAGCATCATGATAGGCAGAGAAGAGACTGAGATTGTTAAAAATTACAGTTTGCTTGGTTCCCCAATCAACACTCTTGGCATCAGTAGTCAGGAAATCAGAAGACAAATTGCAGTGGGGAAATCTGCTGTCAGGGACCTTTCTAGGGTCTTGAAGAGCAGTGATGTCACTCTGGAGATCAAGGTGTATCTGACACAGGAGATAGTCTTTGTAATTTCTTACTATGCATCAGAGACCTGACAGTGACTAAGGATAATAGAATAAAAATCAACGCTTTTGAGTTGTGGTGCAGAAAAAGAGTGTTGAACATACCACGGACTGCCAAAAGAACAAACAGGTCTGTCCTGGAGAGGGCCAAACCAAGCTGCCTCCTTGGAGGCAAGGATTTTGAATTTCTGTTTCACATACTTTGGGCATGTGGCCAGAAGCGACCAGTTCTTGGAGAAGGACATCATGATTGGAAGGGTGGAGGGACAGGGTAGGGGAAGGAGATTCTGGTTGGGATGGATTGACTCAATGATTGTGGTAATGGGATTAGGTGTGTTGAGGATGTAGAGATTGCCTCAGGATAGGGCAGGTTCTCATGATAGGGAGCTCTCATGGCCTAGTAGTAAGAAGCTATGCTGTATTCCCAATGTCCTCCAGCTGCTCTGCAGGAGAAAGATGGGCAATCTCTTCTCATACATTTAACTGCCTCTGAAAACCTGCTGGAGAGTCAGCTATGGGTGGATTACAATGCTACAGTATACAACAACAACAACAGGGTATTGCACATAGGGTTGCTATCAGTTGTAGGTGACTCAGTGGCACATAACAACAACCACCAGCAGAAAGACAGAGGTTCAAATCTATCAGCTACTCCATGGGATGACATTGAAGTTTATGGAAGTCAACTTCCATAAAGATTTATAGCTCCTGAAATTTTATGGACAGTTTTACTGTGTTCTACAGGATTGCTTCTGAGTCAGAATAGCCATAATAATAGTGGAGTAATACTATGTAGGTGGTGGTGACTTTCCTGGAATGGCTTGGTCTCCATGGATTGCCTTCTTTTGCCATACTGGCCTCTGGAAAATGCTGAGTCTGGGTGACTTTTTTTCTATTGCGTGGAATGAGTATGGTGAGACATACAAAATGTCATACTTCTGTGCTATTCCTTCATTTCTGTAGTCTCAAAGCAGTTCACCATGTCCTTTCCTCCTCCTACAGTTTTTCATTGATTGTCCTTTATAGAACTAGAGATAATCCTAATTCTAGCTCTAAAGGAACTGCTAAATCAAAGGCCACACCTCTCTGGCAATTCATTCCACCAACTGTTCTGAGAGAGAAAGCTTTTCATGCTGTTTATAGCCTTGGAAGTCCAATGGAAGATCAGCTATGAGTCAATTCCGGCACAAAGGCAATGAAAGAAAAAGGAAATACTTGTTTTTTAATAGGGAAAAGCAGGCAAAATTATCTTTACCATCTCGTCTGAAAAAACCTGCATTTCACTTTTAACATTGGTTTCTGGTGGCATAAAAGCATGAATGTGGAGACATTGGCCAGGATTAAGCTTGTTCTTTTTAGGGACCCTGAGATTCACTCTCTCTCATTAGTTTTTATTAAATATCCTGCACTCCTAGACTTATCCAATAATTCTTCCTGGAGCCCTGGAAAATGGCAAGATGAAATGACTTCCTGTACATTTTGTAACATCCTATCTTGGTACACACAGAGGCTTCTTTCTTTGGATTTCTCTTGACTTTTTCCAAGTCTGTGTACTTATTTTCTCAGCGTGCTTCTTTGTAAATGGAGAATCTAGTATGAATTATAGAGTTTTGTTACCTTGTTTTCATATCTCTGGAGGTGGTAGAGGTGATGTTGGACATTTTGCCATGCTGACTTATTATCTCTCATTACTCATAAAGGACCTTCAGTTTGGCTTCCCATGTAGTAAATTACAAAGGAGGAGGAGATTACCTGTCTTTCTTCATAGAGTTGCTGGTGGATTTGAACCACCATAAATGCATGGCCTTTGAGATAGCAGCACAGTTCCTTGTGGGCTATGCCACCATCCATGCTGCTAGAGCACCAGAATCTCCTTTTTCTTTGCTTTCATGAGAATTCGAAAAGATGAGATAGTAATAGGCATTGCTTTTGTTGTTGTGTATCGTACAGTTGGAACCACCCCAAAGCTGGCTCTCTGGTGGGTTTTCAAAGGCAATTAATTGCATGGAAGGAGATTGCCCATCCTTCTCTTGTAGAGCAGTTGGTGGCCTCAAACCATGTTTCTTTAGGATCGCAGCACAGCTTCTTGACATTAGGTCACCAGATCAATAGTAATTGATTATATAAAACACCATGTCAGTGAATGATTGTCTGAAACACAAAGTAAATGAAATAAACAAACCCTACCAGCCTAAAACCTATGCTTTAAACTCATGGCATAGGTAATTCTCTTTGATTTACTGATGATATGTTTACATTTCCACAAACAGCACTCTTGGCACCAGCAGCCAGGAAATCAAAAGATGAATTGTTGTTGTTGTTATGTGCCGTCGAGTCGCTTGTGATTCATAGCGACCCTATGTACAACAGCCCTAAACTCTGCTCTGTTCTGTGCCATTCGCACTGTCTCTGACACTCCCATCCCGATTATCCCAGTCTCTGAATCAATCCATCTCATAGAGGGCCTTCCCCTCCTGTGCCGTCCCTCCACCCTCCCAAGCATGATGTCCCTCTCCAAAGACCGGTCTCTCCTCACAACATGTCCAAAGTATGTTAGACGGAGCCTCAGAATCCTTGCCTCCAAGGAGCCACCCGGTTTAACCCTTTCCAGGACAAATCTGTTTTCCTAGCAGTCCATGGTATTCTCAATACTCTTCTCCAGCACCACAGCTCAAAGGCATCAATTCTCCTTATATCCTCCCTGGTCATTGTCCAACTCTCTGATGCATAACAAGTGATTGCGAAGACCATAGCCTGTATCAGACGCACCTTAGTCTCCAGAGAGACACCATTGCTCTTCAGTACTTTGGAGAGGTCCCTAACAGCAGACTTTCCCATGGCAATATGCCTTTTAATTTCCTGGCTGCTGGTGCCAAGACTGTTGACTGTGGAGCCAAGCAAACTAAAGCTGTGTACAATCTCAATCTCTTCACCATCCATCCATTGCATTGGGAAAATATGCTGTCAAGGACATCTCCAGAGTTCTGAAGAGCAACATTGTCAGTGTAGGTACTAATGTGCACCTGACACAGGCTATGGTCTTTGCAATTACTTACAATGTATCAGAGGGTTGGACACTGCCCAAAGATGACAGAAAATTTGACACCTTTGAATTGTACTGGAGAAGAGTATTGAGTATATCATAGACTGTTAAGAGAAAAAAACAGGTTAGTCCTAAAGAAAGTGAAACCAAACTACTCCTTGGAGGTAAGGATTTCAAAGCTCCACCTCACATACTTTGGGTACTTTGCCAATAGGGACTAGTCCTTGGAGAAGAACATCATGCTTGGAAGGATGGATAGACAACGCAAGGGAGAAAGACCCTAGATGAGATAGATTGACACAGTAATTGAGGTTACATGTGTCAGAGGTGGCAAATTTGGTTATGGATAGAGCAGAGTTCAGAGCTATTGTGTGAGCTGGAGTCACTGTGAGCTGCCGTTGACTTGACTGCACATTGCAACAACAATAAGGTCTACGTGTTTAGTTTTTCTTAAAATTCTATATTTTGTTATTTTTATTGATTATTGAGAATAGAAGCATCTGAGATGCTGTTTGGTGGGAAAAAATGATTTTTTCATAGCTTTTCCATCACTCTCATTTAACTCTTATTTATATCTTCTCTTTCCCCCTGGTTTTGGTGAGTACTTTTAAAAAAATTTTGTGCAATTTCTTTTTCTTGGTAGGACTTTAATTTTTTCATTCCTCTGTTGATGGATTATCTTTCTGTTTTCCACTCTCTTCCCCCCCCCCCTTTTCTGTCAGTATTCAATCTGTTTATTTCATCTAAGCAGTTGACTTTCAAATTTGTGTCTTTAGCTTTACTATTTCCTGAAATTTACTTGAGGTATCTTTGACTTTTCATAATTTGAATTTCTGTTGTTGTGTCGTTTTAGTTAATATCTTAACATTTACTAGAAACTTTTTGGATTATCTCACCTTTTGTTAAATTTCTTTCTTTAAAACTTTTTAATTTTTTGACTAGGTAATGCCAATCCATTTATTTAGAACAAATTAAAATGTAAAGAAAGTAGTATATTTACAGTTAAGGAAAAAATCTATCCCAAATTTGTGCCCCAGTGGTTTTGTGTTTTAGAAATTTTTTCTACATTTATTAAGCAAAATGAATTTTCCTCATTCCTTTTAGCTTTGAAAATAAAGGGAAACATTGTAAACATCGTAAAATATTACAGTGAAATGTGCCAGGAGCTGGAGTCAGAAAATCAAAAGGGTGGAACTCACTCAGCATTTCTTAAGCTCAAGGAACTGAAGAAACCTTGGGTTGCTATAATTAAGGATGCAAAGCAAAATATTAAATGATCCATGAAGTATTAAAAGAAGATGGAAAGAGTATACAGAGAGTCACTATATTGAAAGGAATTTGCAGACACAGAAGAATTTCATGAAACAACATATGAGCAAGAGCCTATGGTGATCAAGGAAGAAGTTCAAGGTGCTTTGAAGGAATGTAAAAAAATAAAGTCCCAGGAATAGAGGTTCAATTAACAGATGCTTGGTGTGGCACCAAGTTGTGCCAAGAAACCAGAAGAACAACTACTTGGCCAACTGACTGGAAGAGATCTATCTGTATTTGTATTTGTATTTGTTGCCATTCCAAAGAAAGGTGACCCATTGGAGTGTGGAAATTATGAAGCAACATCATTGATTTCACATGCAAGCTAGATTCTGCTGAAGATTAACCAAGTAACAACACATCAGCAGAGAACTGCCAGAAGTGCAGGCTGGGTTTAGAAGGGGTTGTGGTACTAGGGATATTGTAGCTAATGTTAGATTGATCTTAGCTGAAAGCAGGGAATACCAGATGAATGTCTACCTGTGTTTCATTGATTATGCAAAGGTGTTTGTGTGGATCACAACAAACTGTGGCTGACTCTGAGAAGAATGGGAATCCCAGAACACTTTTTGTGCTTACACGAAACCAATACTTGGAATAAGAGGCAGGCGTCAGAACAGAGCAAGGAAACACTGCATGGTTAAAAATTGGAAAGGGTGTATGCCAGTTATGTGTCCTGTCTCCATATCTTTTCTACCTGTATGCAGAACAGGTTATCCAGGAGGCTGAGCTCTATGAGGAGAAACGTGGCACCAGGATTGGTGGAAGATCCATCAACAATCTGTGTTATGCAGATGACACAACCTTGCTTGCTGAAACTGAGAAGGACCTGAGGTGCTTGCTGCAGAGGGTCTACGATTGCATCCTTCGATATGGATTAAGGCTCAATATCAAGAAGACGAAGATTCTCACCACTGGACCATTTGGCAGCATCAGGATTTATGGTGAAGAGACTGGGATTGTTCACAGCTTTAGTTTGCTTGGCTCCACAGTCAACACTCTTGGCACCAGCAGCCAGGAAATTAAAAGATGTATTGTGCTGAGAAAGTCTGCTGTTAGGGACCTCTGCAAAGTATTGAAGAGCAATGGTGTCACTCTAGAGACTAAAATATGCCTGATACAGGCCATGGTCTTTGCAATCACTTGCTATGCATCAGAGAGCTGGACAGTGACTAGGGAGGATAGAAGAATAATTGATGCCTTTGAGCTGTGGTGCTGCAGAAGAGTATTGAGGGTACCATGGAATACTAAGAAAACAAACAGGTTCATGCTTGAGAGGGTTAAACCAGCCTGCTTCTTGGAGGCAAAGATTCTGAGACTTCGTCTGATATACTTTTGACATGTTTTAAGGAGGGAGAAGTCCTTGGAGAGGGACATCATGCTTGGGAGGGTGGAGGGACAACGCAGGAGAGGTAGACCCTCTATGAGGTGGATTGATTCAGTGACTGGGGTAATCGAGGTGGGTGTGTCAGAGACAGTGAGATTGGCATAGGACAGAACAGAGTTTAGGGCTATTGTACATAGGGCTGCTATGAGTCACAAGTGACTCAATGGCACATAACAATAGCAACAACAACAATAACAATGTATATTCTGTTTCAACTAATGTTCAATTTTTAATCATGATCTTTCTTGAAATTCTTCTGTTTCAGCTAATTCTTTTTGGTACAGTGACTTTGTATACTCCTTCCATCTTCTTTTAAATCCTTCCTGGATCATAGCATCTGATCATAGCATCCTTAAGTATTGCAGCTTGCAGCTTGAATTTGTTCTTTATTTACTTCAGCTTATAAAATTGCTGAGTTTAACCTTTTTTTTTTGATACATTTTTTTATTTTATTTTATTATTTTTGTGTGCGTGTACCGTCAAATCAGATCTGACTGGTACAGGAGGAGATTGCCCCTCCTTCCCCGGCAGAGTATCTGGTGGATGAGTTTAACCTTTTTGATTTTCAGACTCCACATCCTTGCACATTTCATTATAATACTTTGCCTTGTCTTCCCCAGCTGCCCTTTGAAATCTTCTATTTAGCTCCTTAACTTCTTGATTTCTTCCCTTTGCTTTGGCTTCTTGATGCTCTGGTGCAATATTCAGAGTCTCTTCTGATATCCATTTTGGTCTTTTCTTCTTCCGCCTTCTTTGTAATGAAGAAACAATAAATTATCAAGAGGCAATTGTAATGAAGGTCTTGGCAAAACATAAAGCCCCAGTAATTGATGGAATACCAAGTGATGTATTTCAATAAACACATGCTACCCTGGATGTGCTCACTATGTTGTGCCAAGAAATCTGGAGGACAACCACTTGGCCAGCTTACTTGAAGAGATTAATATTTATTCCCATTCAAAAAAAAAAAAAAAAGATGACCTGACAGAGTATGGAAGTAATATCACACCCAAGCAAAATCCTACTGAAGATTATCCACAGGTGACTGGAACAGTACATTGACAGAGAACTGCCAGAAATACAAGCTGTGTTTAGAAGAGGTCGTGGCACTTGAGACATTATTGCCAATGTCAGATGGATCTTGGCAGAAAACAGAGTACCAGAGGAATATCTATCTGTGTTTTATTGCCTTTTCAAAGGCACTTGACTATGTCAATAACAACAAATTGTGGCTAACCTCGAGGAAAATGCGAATCCCAGAACACTTGATTGTCCTTATACGAAATCATACTTTGACCAGGAAAGCAGTCCTCAGCACAGAACAAGGAAACACTGCATGGTTCCAGATCAGGAATGGAATGCGTCTGGGATGCATCCAGTCTCTGTTCTTTTTCAATCTATACACAGAATAGATCGTTCAGGAACCTGAGCTTTTTGAAGACGAATGTGGCATCAGGATTGGAGGAAGACTCATCAACAACCTACATTATGCTAATAATACAACCTTGCTTCCTGAAATTGAGGAGGCTCTGAACCACCTGCTGCAGAAAGTCAAGGACTGTAGTCTTCAGTATTGATTGAAGCTCAATATCAAGAAGACAAATTATTCTCAACTCTGGGTCAATTAGCAGCACCATGAAAGAGGAGAGATTGAGGTTGTTAACAATTACTGCTTGCTGGGCTCCACAATCAACACTCTTAACACCAGCAGTCAGGAAATCAAAAGATGAATTGCATTGGGATAATCTTCTGTCAGGGACCTCTCCAGAGTATTGAAAAGCAGTGGTATTGTTCTAGAGACTAAGGTGTGTCTAATCCAGACCATGGTCTTCACAGTTACTTGTTATGCATGAGAGAGCTGAACAGTGACTAAGAATGACAGATAAAAAAAATCTATGTGTCTGAGTTGTGGTGCGGGAGAAGAGTCTTGAACATACCATGACTTGATCCTTAGAGAAGGACATCATGTTAGAAAGAGTGGAAGGACAGCGGAGGAGAGGAAGGCCCCGTATCTGATGGATTAATACAGTAACTAGCGCAATGAAGGTAGGTATGTCAGAATAAGTGAGACAGGCTCAGGAGGGGGCAGGCTTCAGGGCTGTGATACCTATTCTCGTTATGTGTTTCAGGCAACCACACACATAACAACAACAACAGCAGCAATAATGACAATGTTAAATTACTTAGTTTTTAATGATATTTTTTCATATCAATACACAGAATGTTTCCTCATTATAATTGTTTTTTAATATCATCAGAGCTGACTTATAGCTGACCTTTCAATGGATTTTCAGAAGCAGTAAATTGCATAAGAGTAGATTGTCCATCTTTCTTTCATGGAACAACTGGTGAATTTGAATTGCATTTGGGATATCATTGCTGATGTCAGGTGGATCTTGGCTGAAAGTAAGGAATACCAGAAGAATGTCTGTTTGTGCTTTAATGACTATGCAAAGGCATTTTGTTGTGTGGATCATAACAAGTAGTGGCTGACATTGAGAAGAATGAGAGTCCCAGAGCACTTGATTTTGCTCATGTGGAATCTATTCCTGGAACAGGAGGTTGTTGTACAAACAATGCAGGGGAGCACTGCATGGCTTAAAATCAAGAAGGGAGTACTTTTTCTCCATACCTCTTCAATCTGTATGTTGAGCAAATTATACAATAAACTGGACTCTATGAGGAGGAGTGTGGCATCAGCACTAGAGAGAGACTTATCAATTAACCCGCATTATGCGAATGACACAACTTTGCTCCTGAAATTGAGGAGGACTTGAAACACTTGTTGCAGAATATCAGGGAATGTAGCCTTAAGTATGGATTGCATCTCAATGTCAAGAAGACAGATTTTTACCTCTGGACTGATAGACAGCATCATCATGGATGGAGAGGAGATTGAAATTTGTCAACAGCTTCATCTTGCTTAGATCCAAAATTAACACTCATAGTACCAGCAGTCAGGAAATAAAGAGACTCATTGCTCTGGGAAAATCTGCACTTAGGGACCTTTCCAAATTATTGAGGAGTAGTGATTTCAGTTTGAAGACTAAGGTGTGTCTGATTCAGGCCATAATCTTTCTGATCACTGGCTATACATCTCAGAGCTGAACAATGAATAAGAATGACAGAAGAAGAATTGATGCCTTTGAGCTGTGGTGTTGGAGAACAGAACATTGCATGAACAGCCAAGAGAATGGAGGCAAGAATGATGTGGTTTTGCCTCACATTCTTTGGACATGATGCCAGGAGATGCTGTTCTTTGAAGAAGGACATGATGCTGGGAAGGGAAGCAGGTTGACAAAGGAGAGGAAGACCCTCAACCAGGTGGATTGATGTGGTGACTGCTGCAATGGGCCTTTGTGTGTCAGGAAGTGTGTAGATGGTGCAGGATAGAATAGATCTTTTGTTCATAGGTTCGCTATGAGTTGTGCTCGACTTGACAGCACCTAACAACAACAGCAACAACAACAACAACAACCAGCTTAACATTAGATACAGTATTACTTTATTATACAGTTCTTTTAAAAATAATATCAGATTAAGGAAAAAACTGTTTAAAAGAAGTATATGATTAGGCATTATATATATGACAACAGCCCAGATTGAGGTACTTTGCAAAGAAGACTGAGGATAGAGGAGCAGGGAGATAATTGTGCAACAATGAATGAATATTAAAAAAAAGCAAACTGAGGGAGGGGAAGGAAGAGAAAGAGAGAAAGAGAAAATGTACAACACTGAATTAATGAAAATAGAACTTTTCTGTAAACTTTCTTCGTAAAATCACAAATTATGGGGCTGTATAATTTGATGTGTTGAGGGGTGAGAGAAATTTGAAGAGTCTGGTCTAAAAAACAATATATTTGAATTCTGTAAATAAACTAATATAAATAAGAAATAATCACAATTAAAATAAAAATTTATTTAAAAATTAGTTCCTTAAAAATTGGTTCTAAAATAAATTATTAATTTATATTCAACATCAATGTTGATGAACATAAGTGAGTCTTTTGTACAAGCTGTAATGTTTCGCATGTTAGGTACTAGATTTTCTTTTTATTCTTAGTCTTAATGTCTTTCAGTTCTTTCAAAGTTATAATGGCGTAATGGTAAGAAATTGTGCTGTTAATGAAAATTACATGGTTTGAATCCACAAGATGCTCTGTGGGAGGAAGAAGGACCTTCTTTTTCTATGTTACTTAATGCTTTTAGAAACCTCCTGGTGGGTCAGCTATGAGGTGGTTCTTAACAATATGCAGCAACAATAGTGGGTAAGGAGGTCTGGTGGCTTACTGTTAGATGCCATTAAGTTGAGAAGAATGCATAGACACTCTGTGAACTATAGAACTGAATCCTGGTCTATCCTTTGCCAACCTCACAATCTTTACACACTCAATCTTATTACTGCTGTCACTGTTTCAGTCTGTCTGGTTGAGGTTGTTTCTCTCCTTCATTTTCCTTCTAACTTTTCAAGCATGATGACCTCCTACAGGGAATAGTCTCTTCTAGAAACATGCCCAAAGTATGTGAGAAGAATCTTTGACTTATTTGCCTCTGTGTAGTATTCTGGCTTCACCTTCTACAAGGTGTATCTCTTTGTTCTTTGGGTAGTCGATGGGATAGTCAGTACTCTTGTTCAACACCACAACTCAAAGTCATCAACTTTTCTTCTGTCATCCTTATACATTATCCAGCATAGCAAATGATTGAAAAGACCATGGTCTGAATCAGGCACATCTTAGTCTTCAGACTAACATCATTGCTCCTCAGTCATTTGGAGAGGTCCCTGACTGCAGACTTTCCCAGTGCAACAGACTTTCCAGGTCTCCTCATTGCTAGTACCAAGTATATTGATTGTAGATCCAAGTAAGATGAATTTGTTGACAGTTTCAGTCTTTTCTCTGTCAATCTTTATGCCACTATGGGTCCAGTAGTCAGAATTTTTGTTTTCTCGACATTAAGATGCAGTCTGTATTTAAAGCCGTAGTGTTTGGCCTGATGGCTTAGCGGTAAGGAATTGTGCTGCCAGTGCAAAAATATGCAGTTCAAATCTTCCAGCTGCTCCACGGGAGAAAGAGAGACTCTCTCCTTTTTTGTAATTTACTAACTCTGAAAAAACACACTGGACAATCAGCTTTAAGGAGATTCCAACTCCATGGTGTACAACAACAATAAAAGCAGAAGCAATATTTTCAATAACAGAAAAAAATGAGCCATACTTCCAAATACAATTAAAAAGAAGTGTCCCCACCTTTTTCTTGCCAAAAAACCCCCTTTTATTCTTCTGTTGAAGTATAGGATGATATAAAACTGTAGATAAAGCACCAGAGAAAAGTTCGTTATAAATTTTTGTGCTTCCAAAAGACACAGCATGTCAAAATAATAATAATTAATAATAATTTTTAAAAGTCTACCACATACAAAAATAAAACTGAGCAAACAAAATGAAACTACAGATACCCTACTTCCTATTAAGGTGAGTAAGTAACTGGTTTTGACTTGTTTATTGAGAGCATGAAATAATTTGGTGCTGAAGTACTTGTTGAGATGTGGTACGTTTGAACCCCCTAGATGTACCTAAGCAGACAGGCTTGTAGATCTACGTCAAAAAAGATCTCAGCCTTCAAAAACGCTGTTTGTGCAGCTCCACTCTGCACATGTGGGGTAGCCAAGATTCACCTTAGACTAACCACAACATGGTTAAGTCCATTTTATGACCTGGTTATTACTTAGAAGATTTTGATGAACTAGTATTTATATTTTACAGAACAATTCCATCCTCCTCCCCCTTTAATTAATTTTATGACTCATAAAACTGGACAACTTTTATTTGCAGAAGAAGTGTAATTTGTTCTCTGTTTGGAAAATCCTCATTTTTACTCTCTCTTGAGATGAGCTTACTGAGGTTAAAGCTATCTCCTTATTTTACTATATATTTTAAAGGATATCAGCTGAATTAAAAATCTTTTTCCTCATTTTTTTTAATTATTAAATTTTATTAGTTTTAATGAACATTT
>NW_006399906.1:1038398-1039869 GCF_000299155.1 Elephantulus edwardii | reverse complement strand
CGCCAGCATTTGTTGCTTGCTGTTCTGTTAAATTTTGCTATTTTGACTGGGGTGAGATGATATCTCATAGTTGTTTTAATTTGCATCTCTGTTCATTTGTTTTACTTTATCATTTCTTTTGTTCAATTTAGCTATTCTTAATTCAGGAGCAAGTTTCATCTTTTTCTTTTGAAAGCCCTGTTAACCTTTTCTGTGTTTTTTTATAAGGTTTTGATTTCTTCATGTTTGATAGTTTTTATGTTGTTCTGTATTTTATTTAATCTTCAGTCAGTGACATTCAGTGCATGAAATCTATTCTAAATTCAGGTGGAATATGCTCAAGATTGTATTTTGGTTCTTGAGAATTTCTTTCAATTTTCTTCAGCCTTAATTGGAACTGGGGTATAAACAGTTGATGATTTGTTCCACACTTGGCCCTTTCTTGTTGTTCTGATTGATGATAATTATCTCTTGTTACCTCTTTCAACAGATGTAGTTGATTTTTTGCTGTGTATTCCATCTGGCAAGGTCCATGTGTATACTTGCCTTTTATCTTGTTGAAGAAGGAAGGAATTTACAATGAATAAGCTATCAGCTTACAAAATTCTATTTGAAATTCCTGGCAGTGTTTCTATCACTGAGGTCATATCTTCCAATAATTATTTTTCTTCCTTGTTTTCAACTTTTGCATTCTCATTACCAGTAATTATCAATGTCTCTTGAGTGCAACTTTGTTTAATCTCAGTCTGTGGTACTCATAATTACTGCCCTCAAGTCTGAATTGACACATAGCTGACCTGAGTTTCCAAGATTGTAAATTAGACAGGAAGAGATTGCTCATCTTTTCCCCCATGAAGCCACTGGGAGATCAGAGCCACTAGAGAAATTCTGCCTTTGGTTAGCAGGGTAACTTCCCTGTGCACTGTAGCACCAGAAGGCAAGTGGTTCAGATCCGCCAGCTGCCCCGTAGGAGAAGGATGAACATCTCCTGTGTGATACACTGCCTCTGAAAACCCACTGGAAGGTCAATAGTAAGTCAGTTCCGACTTAATAGAACAAAACAACCACAAAAACATGACACCAGAGATCCCTTCAGTTTCCTTTTGTTGTTATGTGCTGTCTAGTCAGGAAGAGACAGTAAGATTGGCACAGGACAGAGCAGGATTTAGGGCTCTTGTACATAGGGCCACTATGATTTGCAAGCTACTCAACAGCACATAACAACAACAACAAAACAACTGAGCCAATTTGGAAAACTGGACTCTATGAAGAATATGGTATCAGGATTGAAATAGGACTCATCACTAGTCTGCTTTATGCAGATGATACCACCTTGGTTACTGAAAATAAGGAAGACTTGAAGTGCTCCTGCAGAAGCCTTCAATTACAGCTCAACATCAAGAAAACAAAAATCCTCATCATTGGACCAATAGACAACATCATGATCGATGGAGAAAAGATTGAAACTGTCAATGGCTTATTATTATTTGGA
>NW_006399906.1:1023422-1035578 GCF_000299155.1 Elephantulus edwardii | reverse complement strand
TCCAAAGTCAACATCCATGACAGCAGCAGTGAGGTAATCAAAGGACATGTTGCATTTGGAAAATCAGTTTAAAGAGTAAGGAGTGTCTAATCCAAACCACGGTATTTTCCTGTGATTCTGAAAGTTGAATAATAAATAAGGGTGACTAAAGGAGAATTGAAGTCTTTAATTGTGGTGTTAGTGAAGAATTATACTGTGGACTACCAAAAGAACAAACACTTCTGTCTTTATGAGGTACAACCAATTTAATGGCAAGGATGGTGAACATTTTTTTGAATATTCCTTTTTCCAAGGTACTAATTCTTAGAAAAAAGCGGCATACTGGGTAATGTTCCTGAAAAAGAGGACAGCCCTCAACCAGATAGATTGACACAGTGAGTGTAAAGGTGGAGTTGAGAATATCCGAGATCAGAAGGGTGGCTCAGGATAGGACAAGTTCTTGATAGAATCAATTTGGGTAATAATTGGCACTTAACAACACCAAATATTGACAATCAACAGGTAGTAATCAGGAATTTAAATGGCTTCTTAGGCAGATCTGCTGCACTTTGAGGATCCAGGTGCACCTTACTCAAGCCATTTTATTTTCAAGCATTTTGTATGTATATGAGAGCTGGACAGTGAATAAGGAATGCGGAAAATGAATTTAGATGTTTAAATGATGGTGCTGGTGATCAATAATGAATAAACTATGAACTGCTGAAAGAATAAATACATCTTTTGGAACACGTACAGCAAGAAAGTTTCTTAGAATGGAAGGTTGTGAGACTTTGTCTCATGAACTTTGGGTAAGTTATCAGGAGGGAATAGTCCCTGGAGAAGGAATTCGTGTTTCTAAAGTACAGTTTCTACCTCACATGTGTTCAGTTGCCATGCTGTGGTAGATGTGTTCCTGTGATGCTGGAAGCTATGCTGCAGTGTTTTAAATACTGTCAGCAGAGAGAAAAGAACACTCATTGAGATGGATTGCCACAGTGGCTGCAAAGATTGCCTCACACATAGCAGTGATTATGAGGGTAGCGTGGAATGCGCCTGTGTTTTGTTTTCTTTTATATCGAATTTGTCTACGGCCATACAACCTTGAACTCACCTAATCTTGTCTGTTTTATAGAGAATTGACAGGAGTCAAAACAATTTCTGTAGCACCTTACAACAATAATCCGATTATGAGTGAACAAGAACCAAAAAAGAGATATTTTGTACCACCATTTCTTCCATCTTTTCTGTAACGTCTTAGGGAGTTAGAACTAATTCACAGCTGAACCTCCATTGTGTTTTTAGAGGCCAATGAAACCACGTGGGAGGATATTGGCCAGCTTTCTTCCTCTGAGCCACTGGTGGATTTGAACCACCAGAGAGATACTGCCTTTGGGGTAGAAGTACAACTCCCCACAGACTGTGCCACCAGAGCTTTCTGGGAGACTTTTGTTGTTGATTGCCTTTAAGTTGAGCACAACTCATAGTGACTTTATGAACAAAAGGCCTGAAGCCCATCTACAGCTATCGACATGTAACAAAATTCATAGAGTTTCCAGAGGCATGTTTAGAAAGTGGATGCCACTCTTGCTTCAAACCCTGGGAAACTGTTGTTGTTATGTGCTGTCGAGTTGCCTGTGACTCATAGAGACCCTATGTACAACAGCCCTAAACTCTGCTCTATCCTGTGCCAATCTCACCATCTCTAACACACCTACCTCCATTACCCCAGTCACTGAATCAATCCATCTCATCGAGGGTCTTCCTCTCCTGCACTGTCTCCCCACCCTCCCAAGCATGGAGAATTGTTGTTGCTGTTATGTGCTGTTGAGTCATTTGCGACTCATAGCGACCCTATGTACAACAGCCCTAAACTCTGCTCTATCCTGTGCCAGTCGCACTGCCTCTGACACACCCATCCCGATTACTCCAGTCACTGAATCAATCCATCTCATAGAGGGTCTTCCCCTCTTGCGCCGTCCCTCCACCCTCCCAAGCATGATGTCCCTCTCCAAGGACCTGTCCCTCCTTGCAGCATGCCCAAAGTATGTCAGACGAAGCCCCAGAATCCTTGCCTCCAAGTAGTAGCTTGGTTTAACCCTCTCCAGGATGAATCTGTTTGTTTTCTTGGCAGTCCATGGTACATTCAGTACTCTTCTCCAGCACCACAGCTCAAAGACATCAATTCTCCTTCTATCCTCCCTAGTCATTTCCCAACTCTCTGATGCATAACAAGTAATTGCAAAGACCATGGCCTGTATCAGGCGCACCTTAGTCTCTATGGAGAATAGAGGACAAAATAAAATCTACCACAATTTTTAGGATTTATTGCAGTCAAACAGGATAATGTTTGGGGAAATTATGAGAATTTATCTTGAGATGATCATAAGTTATAATATTGTGGTTTTCAAAAAGCTTAGTGAAATACAATACTTAATCTAAAGAATTAACAATTTAAGATGTACATGGACTCGTGGGAGGCACAGATGGTGCAGAACTCCACTACTTGCCTAAACCTGCTCAGAGGTGCCCTGGAAGGTAGATCTGGTGATCTGCTTCAAAAAGGTCTCTGCCCTGAAAACTGTATGGAAGGCAGTTCTCCTTTTTTTTTTTTCTCATACATTCCTTTCACACAGTCCTTTCCTTTATCTGTTCTTATTCTCCTTTGAAACACATAGAGATCCGTACATAGGAATTGATTTGACTGGCATCTGGCAACAGCAAGATGTATAAGTCAGTGATTTGTAGCATGTTTACAAAGCTATGTGACCAAGAGTACAGTCAGTTTTATGAAATTTTCATCATCCTCAAAAGAAATTCATTATGTGGTGTCTTTTTCATTCTCCCTAAATTTCCTAGCCCTCAGCAATCAAGAACCCACTTTCTGACTATAGACTTACCTAGTCTTGATATTTCATATACATCAAATCATATAATATGTTGTCCTTTGTGAGTGGGTTCCTTAATTTGAATAATATTTTCTAGGTTTATCTGTGTTATAGCTTGTATCAGTGAACATTTATTTTTATACGCAAATAATATTTTACTGTATAGATACATAATAAATTTTGACATTGGAAAGTGTGAATCCTCTAATTTTTTTATCTTTTATGATTGTTTTGACTATTCCAAGCCCCTTTTATATTCATATAAATTTTAGCATTGTTGTTGTTGGTGTTGTTTTTATGTGCTGACAAATCACCTGCGACTCATAGCGACCCTATGTACAATAGCCCTAAACCCTGCTCTATCCTGTGCCAATCACATTGTCTCTGACACACCTGCCCCCATTACCCCAGTCACTGAATCAATCCATCTCGAGGGTCTTCCTCTCCTGCACTGTCCCTCCACCCTCCAAAGCATGACATCCCTTTCCAAGAGCTGATCCATTAGCTTCGTAATTTTTGCACAAAAATCTACTATATGTTTATATGTTGTTATTATATGCCATCGAGTTGCCTCATAGCGACCCTATGTAAAGAACCTTAAATGCTGTTCTATCCTGTGCCACCCTCGTCATCTCAAACACACTCATTCCCACCACTCCAGTCACAGAATCGATCCATCTCATCATAGATCTTCCTCTCTGGTGCTGCCCCTCCACTCTGCCAAACATGATGTCCCTTTCCAAGGACCAGTCCCTCCTTGCAACATACCCAAAGTATGTCAGACGAAGCTTCACAATCCTTGACTCAACTTCCGACTTCTTTCTGACTTCAACTTCTCCAGGACAAACCTGTTTGTTCTCCTAGCAGTCTGTGGTATATTCAATACTCTTCTCAGCACCACAGCTCAAAGGCATCAATTCTCTTTCTATCATCCCTATTCACAGTGTGTTAAATTTGCCTCACATTTTGTTTTATCTGTTCATCTGTTAATAGATTTGTAAGTTATTTCCCATTTCTGGATATTGTGAACAAATCATCTTATGAATATTCACAGAGATTTTTTTTCCCTAGATACAAGTTTTATTTTCATAAGCATACATTGAGGAGTAGATTTTCTGGGTAGTTAGGGAGCTCTAGTGTCCTAGTGGCAAGAAGCTGTACTGCATTTCCAAAGGCATGCTGTTCAAATCTACCAGTTGTATCATGGGAGGAGGGTGGGCAGTCGCCTTCCGTACGATTAACTGCCTCTGAAAACCCACTGGAAGGTCAGCTATAGTTGGTTTCAACTCTGCAGTACACAACAACAACAAAATGCTAAATCTGTGTTTTTGGAATCACTAAACTTGTTGTCCACAGTGTCCATACCATTTCACTTTCTGCCAGCTTTCTATGAATTTCCAAGTAGGAAACTTGGTTGCTGTGCCTGATATTTTCTCTTGTTTTGATTATTCTAATGTGTTTGAAGTACTGTCTCATTGTAGTTTTGATTTGCATTGCTGAAACTGAGTAGAACCCGAAGCACTTGTTGCAGAAGGTCAAGAATTGCAGCCTTCAATATGGGTTGAAGCTCATTATCAAGAAAACAGAGTCTTATCACTGGGCTGATTGATTGGCAGCAACGTGATAGATGGTGAAGAGCTTGAGATTATTAACAGCTTCAGTTTGCTTGGCTTCACATCTCTTGGTACCAGCAGGCAGGAAATCAAAAGATGAATTGCCTTGGGAAAGTCTGCTGTCAAGGACATCCCCAGAGTATTGAAGAGCAAAGAAGCCAATCTGGAGACTAAGGTGTGCCTGATCCAGGCCATGGTTTTCACAATTACATGTTATGCATCAAAGAGTTCGATAATGACTAGGGATAATAGAAGGATAATTGATGCCTTAGAGCTGCTGTGCTGGAGAAGAGTATTGAATATACCATGGACCAGTAGGAGAACAAACAGGCTCATCCTGCAGAGGGTGAAACGAGACTGCTCCTCGGAGGCAAGGATTCTGAAGCTTTGTGTGAAATATTTTGGGCATGTTTCAAGGAAGGTCCAGTTGTTGGAGAGGGACATGATGCTTGGGATGGTGGAGGGACATCACAAGAGAGGAAGACCCTCAATGAGATGGATTGACTCAATGAGATAATGAGGATAGGTGTGTCAGAGACAATAAGGTTGGCTCAGGACAGAGCAAGCTTCAGAGCTGTTGTAGATAGGGTCGCTATGAGTCAAAGTCCACTTGACAGCATATAGCAACAATAGCAACAACAACAATGGTTAATGATGTTGAATGCCTTTTCTTTCTTTTTTTTAATTTATTTTGTTTTAATGAACATTTACAGAGACTTTGGATTTCCATTCATTCATTATTGCATTTTTCTCCCTGCTCACCCCTCACCCCCAATTCGCTCTTCTCTTTGAAAAGCAAGATTCTTTCATCGTTATACTGAACACCTTTTCATGTACTGTTTGACACACGTGTGTGTGTGTGTGTGTGTGTGTGTGTGTTTAAATATCAGTCCAGATCCTTTGTCTTCGTTTGTTCATTTGTCTTTTTATTGCTCAGTTGTAAGAATTCTTTACATATTCCAGAAAGAAGTTCTTTATCTGTTACAATATTTTCTCCTGTTCTGTGGGCTATTATCTTGGTTGCCTAATGTTGCTGTAACATATTTTGATTAGGTTGTTTGTCTTTTTTGTTAAGTTGTAAAAGTTCTTTATTTTTTTTTTAGACCTTTACCAGATACACAGTTTCCGAAAATATTCTCCTAATTTCTAGATTGCCTCTTTATTTTGTTTTAAAAATCCTTTGAGAAACAAAAGTTTAAAATTGAAATAGTCTCCCAATTTCTAGATTGCCTCTTTATTTTGTTTTAAAAATGCTTTGAGAAACAAAAGTTTAAAATTGAAAAATAATTTTGTTGTTTTTTACTGAGAATATACAGAACTAATCATATGCCAACTCAACCATTTATGCTTCTACATTGCGTTGACAATAGTTCCAGTCTGAACTATGCGAACATTTTCAACCTCTCCTTGTATGAGTTGTTGTTCCCTTATTCATGTAAACTCACTGCCCTAAAGTTCTTATCTTTTGTTTTGCCACTTTAATCTTACATCTGTAACTGTCTCTGTTTTATTTCTCTATATACCTATAATTTTTAAAAGAATGTAATACTCAAGGGAAATATGTTCCACTAGTTGAGTTAAACTATTGTTTGGTTTACAGGAGCCTTTGGGAAATATTTTTGGTTTAAGTTTTAAAGATTGTCTGGGGCATTAGTTTCATGGGTACATTTATAACAGGTTTAAATTTTTATGAAGTTCGGTTTATCTTCTTTTGCTTCTATCTCTAGTGTTATATCTAAGAACCCATTTCTAAAACTAGGCCCTGTGGTATTATTTCTATATTTTCTCTGAAGAGTTTAATATTTTAAATTTTTATATTTAAGTCTATAATCCAATATGAGCTAGTTTTTGCATATAGTGTAAAGTTTGAGATATTCTTTTGCACAAAAGTACAAATAGAAGTAAAAAAAATTTAAATTAGACAATGTTAATGTAAAAAAATCAGTTGGTTTTTGTATGCTTTTTTTAAAACCTTGAAACTGTTGAACTCATATATTCATTCATTCATTTATGATTATAAAAATCATATTCTTTACAATTTTCTTTATATAAGGTGATGCCATGAATAGAAATAATTTTACTTCTTTGTTTCCGGTCTGGATTAAAAAAATTTTTTATGTATTTATCTTTCATTGTACTGGCTAGAATTCTTGTAGGATGGTGATTACATGTAGTGAAAACAGAAAACATTTTCATTTCATCCTAGGGGAAAGTTACACAATATAAATTTACCTGGAAGGTTTTTTTCCTTTTGACTTATGATTATTTTCTTTGGTTTATATACAGAGATATGTGCTAATTAGAAGACTCACTAGTGCAGTGTGGAGCATAAAGACAGTGCCTTATGAAAATGGGATTTGGGAGTGACCTGAAGAATTCACATGAAGCTGTGTTAAAATTGCAAGACTGGGAATTACGTTTATTGGAAACAGTGAAGAAATTTATGGCCCTGAGAATAAAAAGTGATAAAGAATATGCAACTACTTTACAGAACCTTTGTAATCAAGTTGATAAGGAAAGTACTGTTCAAATAAATTATGTCAGCCAAGTATCCAAGGTAAGAGAATAATTTCAGCATTTGTTATGCATCATTATTGTGCTCACAGCAAATAGAGAATATTACAGGTAATCCCTAGGCTAAAGATTATTTAAGTTACAGACAGACACTTCTACTTGCCCTTTAATGTTAATGTCAGTTTATGGCATTCTTGAAACAATTGGCTGCATCCTTGAGATAATGGAATCAATCCCTATTTGCAACAAGACCTTCCTCACACTCATCTTCACTTGCTGTATGTAGCTTTTATATTTGAGTTTAAAGGAGTTTGAGGGTTGTTTTTTTTTTTTTTTGCATTAAAATAAGTCTAAATAAGTTGGAATACGTATGTATCTGTTCCAATTTACCTATAAATTCTTAAAAGACACAGTTAAGAGTGGATCCTGTTTATAACCATGGGATTTTCTGTATTAAATAAATGTGCAAAAATGAATGTTCGAATGCACTAGTTCCAAAATCATACTGACTGTCAGAATTTCATGGAGAAACTTATAAAGTTTGGATATGGGGTCCTACCTCTCAAAATACTGATTTAGTAGATCTGAGAGGAACTTTTAAAATATTTTTTTTTCTTGAAGATATTTAGATTATTTTAAGGATGAGCCAGATTTTGGAAACCACTTTTTATTTCCATTGTTACTCTCGCTGCTTTTGGTTACAAGTGCCCTTTTATTATAACTCAACTTCCCTAAATTATTCTGTGAATCATTAGCAAGAATAATTAAATATTTTAACATGGCACATTTTCTGTGTTACAGTTTTATTTATTACCAAAACATTAGTTTGTTTGTGAATTGGTCACTTTTTAAAAAGTCTTTTCAAGAGGCAATAATGGTTTCTTAACTTTAAGATTTTTTTTTGTCATATAAAAGTTAGGACTAGAACTACACTATTAATTTGTTTTTTGAAGGCACTTAAGATGAAATATAGACACTTTAACAATATTTTAATATTGTTTTTAATTTGGAAACTTAAAAAATGAAGTACAGGCACCCCTTTGTAGAAGTTATTTTATACCACTTTGCTTTGTTATTAACTAAACGAAATATGAAGATTGTCAATTTTACCAAAGAAAGGGCAAACAATGGAGCTACTATTTTACCATTAACTGTTAACAAAACGTCATGCACCCTGAGTGGAGTACTATTATCAAGCTCCTCTCCTGGGAACTACACTCAGCATTTTCATAGCAAGCAACCATAGCTTTAAACTGTGCCTGTAAACTCTCTAGATCAGTGTTATCTTAGGTTTTATGTATTTGGTAAGATATTATCTGGGTCTGAGAATGCTAAAAAACTTCCCCCATACAAATTAATGCTAATTACTACTTGACTATACACCATTTTGGCTTATGGAAGTAGTTTTAATAAGAACATTCTACATTTCGATCATCAGAGAATCCTGATTTTTAGAAGTCTTAGGATTTGAATAAATTATATTAGAAAACAGTTTTCTGTGGCGAATGTGTGCCTGTATGATGTGTATTTTTGATCAGAGAAGGATCTGTGATTTTTGTGGAGAGCTTCTTAATGTCTAGCTTTTTTTTTTTTTTCTGAACAAGCTAGGTTTCTCAGGAGGAATTATCTAGTCTGTTATGTGTGTAGGCTGGCAGATTTATCCATTAAAAAGAAACCTGGTCCTTACTTACCAACTGTCATGTTACTCACCATATTGCGTTTTCAACAATAATGAAGTATTTTGCATGTTAATGACATATATTTGGCAGTGATGAATGCTGAAGTATGAGTAACATGAGCTCTGATCTTTATGATTATGTTTCAAATTGACTGTGATTCCCAGCAATTATATAATGATGTAATTTGGCAGTTATGTGATGATGTAGTCATCTTCTTGTGATCTGATGTAGTTGTACTGTTTTCACATACTGCTAATTTTTACTTAAACAACTTAGTCTTTGGAGCCTAACTATGCCAAGTATACATGACTGAGAAAAAGTAGCTCATTGTTATCAAGTTGGAACCAACTCATTTGACACTTAAACATGTCTTTGGAAGCTATAAATAACATGGGAATAAATTGTTCACCTATATTTGGTGGAACTGCTGTTAGATTTGAACTGCCAGAGGCACCAAATTTGGGTTTGTGTCGCTGTCTGTTTGCCAGAAACTTGACAGTGACACCCTGATGAGGGTAAGCATGACAGAGATACATCACTGCAGGAGAAGATCAGAGAGTCAATCCAGCTCAATTTTATTGGGATCTGCAGTGCACTTATAAACAGGAAGACAAGATAGGGTGGGCTTCGAGACATGGGACATGATAATTTGTTAGGAGAACCTCAGCCTCGTGTGGACCACTCCCAGCTCAACAGACGTGGCAGCCGTCTACCCAGGTGGTGAGCTTTCTGAAGGGTACAGCCAAACACAGGGGAGCTTTCTCTACCTTGTAGTAAAGGCCATTGGAAGGCTTGCTCCTATCTGGAGCTTAGGTGATTTGTCCTGGCCAGAGGCCCTCCTGTCCTCTCCTAACATTCCACAACAGGTTAGCAGCACAACTTCCTATAGACTATACTATCTGACCTTGCCAGTTAAGGACTAGTATCCAGAATATATAGTTAAATTTATATTTGAGGTAAATAATAAATAATTTCTCATATAAACACATCTTATAATATTCAGAGCATATTTACTATATCTCAAATTAAAATTTAACTAGTCTTTCTTTTCACTGATAACACTTTATCTGTAGCTATAAGCCAGTGATATGAGAATGCCTAAAATAAGAATAAGAAAATAAGTTGAATGTTTTAAAAATGATATTTTATTTAGTCTTGGTTTTGGTAAGCATTCTAGAGGCCAAAGGCTTTCTAGTTTATTTTGTTCTCTGATTTATTCCTGCACTAATAGAGGAATAGTTACCTGTCTGTGAAGGTTAAGGAAGAAAAGCTAGAGCTCTGCCTACTGCTTGTACAGATTTTTAATCCATTTTGGAGCTCTTTCCCCATCTTCCACCAATTCTAGACTTCCTGAGAGTTGTCTGATAAATTGGCCTTTTCCTCCTGATCTTTTCATTTGTAGGCACTCATGCTTCAAATGTTCCTGAATTTTCTTGACATTTGTGATTGTGAATATATATTCTACAGTACTATTTTACATTTTTTAGTGGGGTTTTGGGAAGGAGGAAATAGTTAATCATGTATTTTATTCATTGTTTAATGACAATGTAGTCTCTATAGGCATAAGATAGTCAAAGGAATTAGAAATAAGATTGATAGGCAAGAAGAGTATGTGATAAGGCCAGTGAAAGAGTTATTAGGCTGTATACTGAAATGATAAATATTTCGATGGTGGATATCTCTCTTTCATTGCCATCAAGTTGGAACATACCTAGTTGCTAACACTCCGTCTGGTTTCTGGGGCTGTGAATCAATTACATAGAAGGAAATTGACCATCTTTCCCCCTTGGAGCTGCTGTTGGATTCGAATGACCAGAGAGGGACTACCTTTGGGTTAGCATCACAGCTCCCTACAGACTGTGTTAGTAGAGCTCCCTTTGATGAGAGGTAGATAAAAATAAATGCTAACAAAATTAAGGGATATATTTGAATTGGGGAGGGTGCTAAGTAAAGGTGGTGAGATGGGAGAAAAGGTAGTGATTTAAGTACTGACTGATTGACAGTGCAAAGGAGAAAAAAGGAGTGTGTTAGTTTTTTTCTTTTAATATTGAAGAGCAATAATGTCTTCAAGTAATGTCCTGTTTATAATTTTTCTCTCTAGAGGATTGTGCTTTTGTTGGTTCTGGAGGAAAAAAAAGACTCAATGTTAGAGAGTTTTGCTTGCGTTTTAATCTAAAAAATGAAGTTATTAATGAAAGAAATTTTCTTTTACTTTTCAAAGAGAAGAGTGAATTGGGGAGGGGAGTGATGGGCAGGGAGGAAAGTGCAACAATGAATGAATGGAAATCCCCCCCCCAAAAGGTGAATTTTATGATAGATAAATTATATCTTAATGAAAAAGAAGTTAATTGTTTCAAGTTTTACAGTTGGGTCTGATTGGTTTTTATATCCTCAAAAGCTGTGTTGTAGTTCTAAATTCTAGTACCTGTGAAATATGACTTTGTATGCAAATACAGTTTTTGAGAGTATTATCATTTGGCATGAGGTCCATATCAGGATCAATTCTAATTTACTTTGATATCCTGGAAAAAGAGAAATATCAGATGGAGAAAGTTGGGGGGAAGATGACCGTGTGAGATCAGAGTTATATTTCATATTATAGCTGCAAGCTATGGACCCTCAGAGACTACCACAGAGACAAGAAAGATGGTCACCTAGAGTCTTATGAAAGAGCATCTTTCCTGACATTCTGAATTAGGACTATAAATTGGGGCAATCTTAGGTCTCACTGCATTTGTTTTTAGTCTCTCTGGGATCACTCTTGTCCTTCACTGATATCCATTGTCTTGAGTACACATATTTCATTTACATATTCAAGTTTTTAGTTATACTAGACAGTAGGGTAAATTGATCCTTGTTTAAATTGGTCATTGTTTCCCCATCCTGACTTGGAGCAGAAGTCTTAAAACTATTGATTTTTTTCCCACTAAAATTAATAAAATTTAATATAAAAAATTAAGCCTGATAATCATAATACAAACTATTGCTATTGTTAGATATTACATGATTTCGGACATAATGATGATAATGGTTACCAATGAAATATATGTTGTTAAGAGGATATTGGGGTGGGGGTAAGACTGAGAAAAACTGGATAAAATATGTTTACGGCATTGAAGTCTATGGGAGAGAGAATAGTCTAAAAGTATTATATTTTAGGGCATTATTTTTATCGTAGGAGTATGCAATGAGGGTTGTAGAGTGGATTGTATCGATTCTGTTGATGGAAACATCTCTCGTTTGTGAAGTTGCTAAAGGTCAGAGATGGCTGTTTCCATGTGGCCCTTGTTCTTTTTGTATATCTGATACAGGCAAATTTACCTACATTAGTGGTTATCAAGGGTGGAATAATCAGGACTGGGGAAAGCGATAATAATGTCCTCTTTTCTTTTTTTAATTTAGTTTGTTTATTTTTCATTTCAATGAACATCTACAGAGATTTTGGAATTCCATTCATTCATTGTTGCACCCTTCTCCTGGCACAAA
>NW_006399906.1:1022641-1023150 GCF_000299155.1 Elephantulus edwardii | reverse complement strand
TTGGGAAAGTCAGCTGTCAGGGACCTCTCCAGAGTACTGAAGAGCAACAACGTCAGTATGTAGACTTAAAGTGTATCTGATCCAGGCCATACTCTTTGCAGTTGCTTGCTATGCATCAGAGAGCTGGACAGTAACTAGAGAGGATAGAAGGAGAATTGATGCCTTTGAGCTGTGGTGCTGGAGAAGGGAGTTAGCTATACCATGGACTGTTAGAGAAACAAATAGGTTTGTCCTGGAGAGGATATAACTGGGTTGCTCCTTGGAGGCTAGGCTTCTGAAGCTTTGTCTGACATACTTTGGGCATGTTGCAATGAGGGACAGGTCCTTGGAGAGGGACATCAGATTTGGGAGGGTGAAGGGACAGCACAAGAGAGGAAGACCCTCGATGAGATGTATCAGTTCAGTAAGTGGGATAATGGAGTAGTTGCCATTATTAGAGGCAATAAGGTTGGCACAATATAGAGCAGGGTTTAGGGCTCTCTTATGTAGGGTGGCTATGTACTGTCGCT
>NW_006399906.1:1015249-1022541 GCF_000299155.1 Elephantulus edwardii | reverse complement strand
AGGAGATTGCCCATCCTTCTCCTGCAGAGTTTTCTGGTAGCTTAGTGGTAAGGAATCATGCTGCCAGTGCAAAGGTTCATGGTTAAAATCTACCAGCTGTTCCAGGGAGAAAAATGGTTATTCTCCATTCATGTAATTAGCTGTCTCTGAAAACCCACGGGAGGGTCAGCTGTCAGTCTGACTCAACAGTACAAAATAACAACACACATGCTTTATAGCTCTTTCTTTATACCTACCTGTTTTTCTCTGGAATAATTTTCAGATTAATTTAAGAGATATACTTCTTTATCTCTAGATACTTTAGTACTTATTGTCTAATAATGTTTACATATTATGACAAATTTTGGGAAATTTAACATTGCTCGTACAGTATTATCAAAATTACATTTCATGCTGAACTTTTGCCAGTGTCTCATTAATATCTTTTTTAAAAAAATATATTTTAATTCTAATTCAGAACTCAACCCAGAATTACTCAGGACATTTACTTGTTAAGTCTTTTCAGTCTCATTTAATGTGGAACCAAAGCATGGGCAAACACATTCGGTGATTTGGAAATTCTTCCTTTATTTTGAACTTTTGACATTCTTTCTTCATTTAATCCTTAGTGCATTTTATGTGGTCTTATTTTTCTTTTTGTTATGTTGAATTATTTTAGGAAGAAATACTGACAGATGGTGGCCTGGATAGCATTTTTGTCTTTAATGACCTTCAGCTCTATCCCTATTATTATTATTTCTTTATTTTGGCATAATTAGATATTCCAGGCTGTTCCCTGGTGTTCCCTTCTCCAACTTGAAATAAACCATTTTTCCTAGGAATTCTGGTTCCTTTTCGCAGAAAATAGTATTTGATATATGGGTATGCAATCGATTTCCCTTGTATAAAATTTTAGGGTTTGTGATGTGATTGATTTATTGTCCAAAATGGCTTTCCTAACCATCAGCTTTGACTTTTACCATGTGACTGGGTGGGAATATAAAATAGAGGGTGTGTAAAATACTCTTGATGTGATCAGTCAGTTTTGCCATTTAAACTTAGGTTTAAATTGAGTAGATTTAGTGGTGAAGGTGGGACTCTTAATACCAGCTAGGCAGAAAAAGCAGAGAAGTTCAGTATGAGTTCTTTGGGGCTAGAAATTCCTGTGCTAGTACCTTCACAAGAACACCTATAGCTGCAGGGAGAACTAGCGACCAGAGTGAGACAGAGCTGATTGGGACTGTTAGAGCCAGGGGTCTTTGCCCAAGCTTGCTGGAGGAGGAGAGGAAGATGCTATATAATTGTCAGGTATAAGAGAACTTTGCAACACTGACCTACACCGTGAGGCAAAGCACACTGGAAGCACAATTGAGCAGCTGTCCCAACGAGGAATTATATATTCTTGTCAATTTGAACCATAACCTTTTTACTTCCTTAGTAAATCACATGACTAAGGGTATGGCTTTGTGAGATCTGTGTGGCCACTGCAACACATTTTTGATTATAAAAAGCATAAAAGCTACAGGGAGATGGCTACCTAATCTCTACAGTTTAGTGGTGAGACTAGCCAGTCCTCTGTGAGTAGGCTACCACAACCTAGTCACATGTTCCTTCCATGCACCCGCACATCTATATGGCAAAGGCAATTTCTCAGAAAGCCATTTTGAACAATAAATACTTGACTCCACAGTGAGCCAGTAGTAGAGCAATATAGAATTGGTATAAGTGAGTAAGGGAGCATGGGGACTGTGTTTGACCTCGTGAGAATTGGTTTTGTGTTGTGGTTGTTGTTAATGGGGACAGTTCTTCCTTGTGGAGTTATTGGAGGTCTGAGTTGGCTGTCCCTATGCTTCCCACACTCTTTTTACATCTTTCATTATATTTTACCATTACAAGCAGTGTTGCAGTAAATTACCTTTTGCAAGTGATTTTCATACTGTTTGTATCTTCAGGGTAAATTCTTTAAAATGAAATTTTTTTTTTAGGTTAAAGTACAACTACTTACGTTTCTTTTCTTTTCTGTTATCATTGTTGCTGAGTCAGAACTGACTTACACTTAACCCTGTAGTGGTCTTATGCAGTCTGTAAATAGCACTGGAAAATATTTTCCATCTCTCTTCTTTTGAATTCCTCATGAATTAAAACTTCCAGAAAGGTGCCATATTTGGGTAGCAGGGCAACTCTCTATGGATTGTGTTTTTCATACTTAAGGAAAATTTTCACACATCAAGGAAAATTCTTAGAACTGAGATTTTTCAGGTGAATGTATCAATGCATCTGAAGTTTGACATATATTGTCAAATCTTGGACCATTTTGCATGTCCAAAAGGATACTATTTTTGGTTATCAAACATTTGAACTTTTGTTAGTGCGATTGGTAAGGAAGAGTATTTTAGTGTGGTTTACTTTGTGTGAAAGAAATTAAGCATCTTTTCATAAAGTTAGTAATCATTTTATATTTTTAATCTGCTTTTTAGGACTTATTTTTTATACTCAAGTAAAATTTAATTTTATATTTTCTTATTCACCTAAACTATGCACCAATTAGAATACAATGATGTAAAAATGTCATATCTTCTGAAATAGTAAAGTCATGATAAAAAGTCAGGAAGGCCCAATCCCTGAGAAAGAGAGCATGGTTGGTCAAGCAGAGGGTCAGCAAAAAAGAGAATCCACCTCAGGGAGATGGATTGATGTGGCTGCAACAGCGATCTCAAACACAGCATCGCTATTGAACGTGACACAAGACTAGGCAGTTTAGTTCTGCTTATGTAGGATTACTATGAAGTTAAACTGATTTGACCTGATCCCCACAACCACATGGAACATTCCTTACTACCCAGATAACACACAGTCTGTTTGAAGGGAGATGGTTGGCTTACTTCTTCAACATGAAGTGAATATTTTAATACTTCATATGCTTTGTGGGTTGTTGTTGTTGTTTGCCACAGAGTCGGAACCATCCCATAACTCACCCTCTGGTGGGTTTTCAGAGGCAGTTAATCTACACCAGAGGAAATTGCCCATCCTTCTCCTGCGGAACAGCTGGTGATCTCAAACTCCATACCTTAGGGCTTTGCAGCACAGCTTCTTGCCACTGGGCCACCAGAGCTTCCTACTTTGTGGGTAGCTACCGTATTAAGTGCCACAAGTGTCTGGAACTTTCCATACCTGCCTCTCCTAAAGAAGCCAGAGGCCGCGTGCAGCTGACACTAAGTCTCCAAGACACTCGCCCTTGCCCTGCAGGCATGACCTGACATTTCAGTATTTTACCATTCCAGCACACCCAAATGCTGGCAAGCTTTGGGCCAGAGACCCTCAGTTCTTCTGGCAAGTCCACTCTGCTGACCCCCACTTGGGACAAAAAGAAAGCCGCAAGTGCCTGGAGGCTTCCATATCTGCCTCTACTCAAGAAGCCAGAGGCCGTGTACAGCTGACACTAAGTCTCTGGTCTGTCCACTTGCCATACAGTGGTAACTTGTGGTTTCTGTGAAGCTGAACACTGTGACACCAATGTGTCAAATGTGTTAATGGTTACCCATGGCAGACAGTGTTTGGTGGAGCTCTCCGATTAAAACAAGCTTGGAAGCAGGAGTGGCATCCACTTACATAATAGCTTGCCTCCAGAAACCCTATGAACCTGAAGAGAAGATGAAAGTCACACAAGCGTTGAGGACTTTCCTTCACAGGGTCGCTATGAGTCCTCTACGACTCAACGGCACTTAGCAACAACAATAATAGTGTTAAATGTAGAGCCCAGATTAGAAGTCAATCAAAATGAGAAGAAACAGCTGCAGACATACTTTTTTCATTGGACAGTGAAATATACAAAGTATGGAAAAAGAAAAACTAAAAGTTGGGAAAAATGGAATGTTTGAAGATCAACATTCGTTAGTGAGAGGAGATGCACTGGCACTGACCACTTTGAATCAGGCATCATTTACTATGCCATGGGAAGAATGAAAAACTGAGGAAGAATGGTGTTGCATTCACAGTTAAAAAGATAATATCAAGGTCAATCCTAAAGTACAATGGTGTGAATGATAGAATACTATCTATACACATACAAAGAAGACCTTGATTATTGACAAGGAAGAACATGACCATTATTCAAATATATGTACCAATAGCTAAAACCAAAAGGAGGAAATTGAGGATTTTAAGAAATTGCACGGTATGAAATTGACCAAATATGTTATCAAATGTATTAATGATAATTGATGACTAGAATGCAAAATATGGAATTCATGAAGACTGAATGGTAGTTAGAAAGTACAGAGTTGCTCAGAAATAAGGCTCGAAATGGAATGAAATAATTTAGTATGCTCAGTGATTTATTCTGATTCGTTAGACTACCAGAATTTCCTGCTTCATTATACTATGAGAATATATATACATTGGTGGTTGTTGTTAGGTGCCATTCAGTTGATTACACCTCATAGTGACCCTCTGAATAATTACTCTGTACTGCCATATACTGTGCTGTCTTCATCATTTCTGATATTTTTTGAGGCCATTGTTAGTCATTGTATCAGTCTATCTTGTTGAAAATCTTCCTCTTCTTTGCTGACTCTCCAGCCTTCCAGCAGGCTCTCTTTTTCCAAAGGTTTACTTCTTCGAACAACATACTCAAAATATATGAGATGAAATTTCACTATCCTTGCCTCCAAGGAGTCACCCTGGTTGCCTTTTTCCAAGAGGTATTTGTTTTTTTCTTTTGGCAGTCCCTGGGATATTCAGTACTCTTCTCTAACACCACATCTCAAAGGCATTGATTTTTTATCTGTCATCCTTATTCATTGTCCAACTTTCAGATGCATAGAAGTAATTGAAAAGACTATAGCTTAAGTCAGATACACCTTAGTCTTTAAACTGACATTATTGCTTCTGAACACACTCGAGAGTTTCTTGACAGATTCTCTCCATGAGTACATCTTTTCATTAAGAAACCCTCTTTCGATTAAGAAATCTTGACTGCTGGTATTGAGGGTATTGGTTGTAGACCCAGGCAAGATGAAATCATTGGCAACTTCAGTTTTCTCTACATCTATCGTGATGTTGGTCCAGTGGTAAGAATTTTTGTCTTCTTGTTGAGATGTAAGTCATATTGAAAGCTGTAGTCTTCAATCTTTTGCAGTAAGAATTTCCCTGGCTTTCAGGGAAAAAAGATTGCCATGTTCATAGTGCAAATTGTTGATGAGTCTTCCTTCAATCAAAAATCAAATTAAAAAATGTTGTTGTTGTTGTTATGTGCTGTTGAGTCACTTCAACTCATAGTGACTCTATGTCCAACAGCTCCGAACCCTGCTCTCTCTTGAGCCTATTTTCATTGTCTCCACCATACCTATGTTCATTAAACAACACTGAGTCAAGGATCCTCCTGTTCTAACACTGTCCAAGGACTGTCTCCAAGGACTGGTCCTTTTTGGCAACGTGCTCAAAAGTATGTGAGGCAGAGCTTTAAAATCATCGTCTCCAAGGAGCAGTCTGATTTCACCTTCTTCAAGACAAACCTGTTTATTCTGTTAGCAGTCCATGTTATGTTTAGTACTCTTCTCTAGCACCAAAACTCAAAGGCATCAATTCTTCTATCATCCTTAGTCATGTCCAGCTTTCTGATGCATAACAAGTAATTGTGAAGACCATGGCGTGGATTAGATGCGCTTTAGTCTCTAGACTGATATCGTTGATCTTTTGCACTCTAGAAAGGTCCCTGACAGCAGGTTTTCTTACTGCATTTCATCTTTTGATTTCCTGGCCGCTTGTAGCATGAGTGTTGAGTAAGGAGCTAAGCAATCCTGATAGCACATTCTTTTTCATGAAGTTGAACTTCTCCATTGATTAGCTTAGCATACAGATTGAATAGGTATGAACTGTGTAGGGTTGTGATTCTCTAGTTGTGAAATAATGGTTGATTTAAAAACATGATGTGATTCGAATGAATTTGCTGTATTAATAGTTTTAGCATAACATGTATTTAATGTATATGTGCGCATGTATTTTCTTATGCATGATTATGTTCATACTAAGCACTAGAATGTTGAAAAATGTTTCCACTTGAATAGAGTTCCACAGGAATGCTCATAGTGTACCTTTGCTTCAGAAACTTAACAATTATTTGTTTACCTTTTGTGTCTTGAACATATTTTTCCACATGTGATATTATAGTTTTCTGGCCTATTTCAGATGTCTCTGAATACACATAACAATTTCAGATAAAGACTTCTAAATTTCAGCCTTTTCCTATTTACTTTGGCAGATGATCTTCAGTTGTTTGTCAAGATGAACTGCCACATTTATTAAGTCACTTAAGTATTTGTAATGATTTAGTATGTGTAAAAATGCAGTAGATTTAATATGTGTAAAAATGCAGTAAATTTAGTTATATTTCTGCTTATTTTTTATGCCCCTGATGAAGGTTATTAGTTGTGATAGTTTTTTATTTCTAATCTGAATAACAATTTTTATTGTACAAAATCATTTACTTTGAGTTTTATATGATGCAGAAACTGTATTCTTCATGGAATATTTGTTGCATTTTTAACAAATCAAGCAAAAAAAAAAAAAAGACAAAACCAAATGGAAGATACAGTCTACAGTTAAAAGCTATTTATGACAACCATTATTTAGGTGTTTTTCAAGCTTGAGTCATCTTGTTGATTATTTTCAATCTTTACTGTAATTATGGTTCCAGTAGGATTTTGCTGTTTGACTCAGTGTCCTAGAATAAATACTTTTGGTATAATGAAATCAAAACACTTAAATTACTGCCTGCTCATGGAATACTGATTTACCTCATCAAGTAGAAGACAAGAAAGGACATGAAGTACTTTTCTAATAAATATTTTCCTAAGTTGTTACCACTTTAAAAAATTTAGTATAGTGTTTATTTTCTTTATATCATGTATCTCTCCTGGTCTAATAGTACTATTTATCTTTATTGACTTTCTAAGAGTGGAGGAAACATTTTAAGACTAATATTAATTATTTCAGAAACCTTGAATGCTAGTATGTATACATGTATAGTATACTGTAGCATATCATATATAACTGAAATTTTTTAGAGAAAGGGGAGAGTACCATTTCTTTTTTTCTATTAACAATTCAGTATGTATGTCTCTTTAATTATGAAATAAGTAATGTACTTAGTTCTAGGAATTATTTTGTTATTGTTGTTGTTATTGTTATGTGCCATCGAATCGTTTGCGACTCATAGTGACCCTATGTACAACAGCCCTAAACCGTGCTCTATTTTGTGCCAGTCTCATTGCCTCTGACACACCCATCCCAATTACCCCAGTCACTGAATCAAT
>NW_006399906.1:1004660-1012244 GCF_000299155.1 Elephantulus edwardii | reverse complement strand
TTGTTTCCATTTTCTTACTATTGTGAATAATGCTGTAGTGAACAGCAGTGTATAAACCATTTGTGTCTCAGTTCTATTTTCCTTGTTTTATATATATTTCTAGTAGTGGAGACGCTGGGTCATAAAAGTTCAGCTTTTTGAGGAAATGCTAATTGCCTTCCAGAGTGCTTGTACTATTTTACAGTCCTACCAACACTATATGAGAATTCCAGTCTCTTTAAAAAAAAAAAAATATGACTCACTAAGGTTTCTCTACAGACAATTTCACTTTGGATGTTAACTATGATGTAAAAGTAGGTGGATTAATGGGAGCAGATCCCTTGTCCTGATTGCTGAGAGTGAAGTGTATGATAAAATACAAATTATAGGTTATATATCATAAATAAGAACAATGACATAGAGTTCAGTTGGCCTAGTGGACAGAAAGTGATGCTACCAAGCCACAGGTGGGTGACTTTAATCCACAGCCCTCAGGCCTGGTTTTAATTGTTTTTGGTCAAATATTCTTCTAAGTGGGATAGCATTGGTCTGTCCATTTACTGTTCAGAGGTGACTTATGGTTGCTGTGATGCTGAACACTATGACACTGATGTGTCAAATGCGATAATGTTTACCATGGTGGACAGTGTTTGGTGGAGCTTCCTGATTAAAACAAGCTTGGAAGCAGGAGTGGTATCCGCTTCCAAAATAACTTGCCTCTGGAAACCCTATGAAACTCGAGAAACGATGAAAGTTATAGAGGTGTTCAGGTCTTTTGTTCATAGGGTGAACTGCCTACAACTCAACAGCACTTACCACCAACCAACCTCATAAATATATAAATTATAGAGTAAAAATTATAGATTAATTAAAGATTACTTTGTATCCTAAAGCCATTGTATAAAATACATCAGTTTAGCTTACATAATTATTTTCAACATAGTAAGGATTCTAAAGCTCTGTCTAACATACTTTGGACATGTTGCAAGGAGGCACAGGTCCTTGGAGAGGGACATCGTGCTTGATAGGGTGGAGGGACAGCCCAGAAGGGGAAGGCCCCCTATGAGGTGGATTGATTCAGTGATTGGGGTAATCGGGATAGGTGTAACGGAGATGGTGCAATTGGCACAGGATAGAGCAGAGTTTAGGGATGTTGTACATAGGGTCTCTATGAGTCGCAAGTGACTCGATGGCACATAACAACAACAACAACAACAACAGCAGCAGCAACAATTATTTTCAAATGATCATTAGATGTAAGAGACTAGTTTTTCTTAAATTTTTCTGGATGTCTACCTAAACACTCTATTGGAATTGCATTCTAAATAATTTGGAAAAGGATAGCTTTATATCTTCATTAGTAAATTATGTTTTTATTCCTGTTACTATTTGTCAGTTAATTGATGCACATCCAGAATTTTTTGTTGATTAATTAAGCAATATATTTTTTTGTCTTGGAAGTATCCTTATAAGTGCCAGAGTGGCACAGTTAGGAGGTAGATATGGGCTTGAATCCCAGCTGTCTGTGTAGGAGCCCCAGTGGTATTATATGCTACATGTTGAGCTGCTGACCAAAAGGTTGGAGATTCAAAACCATCAGCTGCTCTTTAGGGGAAAGATCAGGCAATCACCCACTGTAAAGATTTACAGCTTGAGAAACCTGATTGAGGGTTGCTATGAGTCAGGAAAATACCCTACTGAAGTGAAATGATTTCTTTTGACTTTGCATAGAGTACTTTTGGAAAAATGGAAGTTAGAGAAATAAATAACAGATTGAACAAATTACCCTATGACATGGAAAAATAAGTAGATGGAGCAAGATACCGAACAGAGGCTAGAAAGAAGAAGAAAAGGGTAAACATCTCCTAGGATCTTAACTAATTTATTATTTTCTTTTTTTTAGAAAAGATCTACAGTTGTTTTTTGGGTGCTGTGGAGTTGACTGCAACTCTTAGTTAGCCTACTAACAACAGATCTGAAGCACGTCCTATTCTGTTCTTTTGTCATTATCTTTGACATAATTGAGCCCATTGCCACAGTCACTGTGGCATCTCGATGGACTCTGCCTCTCTATTGAGGTCTCTTCACCTTTCTAAGCTTATTGTCCTTTTCCAAGGAGTAGCTTCCTTTAGAAAGATCATCAGAAGTGAGGAAGATCTTTAGTGAGATGAATTGACATAGTGACTGTGGGGAGCTCTAGTAACTTAGTGGTGAGGAATTTTGCTGTCATCACAAAGGTATGTGGTTCGAATCCAGCAGCTTCATTGTGGGGGGGGAAAGATGGACAGTCTTCTTTTAGGAAATTTACTGCCTTTAAAAATGCAGAGGAGGATCAGCAGTGAATCTGTTTTGACTCAACAATACTCACCAACAGCAACAACAACCTGATTTGTATGTGTGAATATATTTTGCTAGTTTATAAAAATTATTGTCATTGCAGAATCTTTAGTGGTCTTTGGGTAATACAAATGACTATATTGGCCTACTAACCGAAAGGTTATGAATTCGACCCCACGCATTGACTCCTTAGAAGAAAAGCCTGCAGATCTATTTCTTTGATATCCCTGTGGAGCAATTGTAGTCTGCAGACATGGGGTTGCCATGGATCAGAATTGAGTCAATGGCAACTAATAGCAGCAACAAATTATTTGAACATCTAATGCTGTTTGACTGGAATATGATACCATGGCACTGATAGTGTAGTGTTCTCTTTTCCCTCTTGGGGTTCATCAAGCTTCTTGACCTGTATGTTTTTACTTTTCCTTAAATGTAGAAGAATTTTGGTTCTTTAAATATGTTTCCTGTTTCCCTTCTTCTCCTATCATATTTTCAGCTATATATCTATTGAACTCTGGTGGCCTAGTGGTAAGGAATTGCTTTGCCAAATCAAAGATGAGGAGTTCACATCCACTTGCTGTTCCACAGGAAAAGGATGAGCAGTGTCTGTCCCCTTCCATGAGATTTGTAGCCTTTGAAAATCCACTGGAGAGTCAGATAGGAATCAACTCTGAGTCCTTGACACAGCAACAGCAGCACCATGAACAGCACATGAATTTGATCTCTAGAAGTTGTAGCCTAGTTTAATGATTATTTTACTCAGTTCTTTTTCATTTTTGATCACTTATATTACCATGTATTCTTGAGTTTTTGTTCTGAGTTTTAGTTAATTGGAAAGTTTGATTCTTTCTAATATTCATTAGGTGTGAATAGAAAAGTACTAACTCTAGAGCTCATTATTCCCCACTTCCGGTGTAACCTTTATGAGACCACTACTTAATACACTGTGAATTCCGCTTTCCTGCATGGCAGGTGGGATCTATTTCCAGTCTTGGGTGAGTGCCACACACTGCCCATATATAGTCCTTTTAGTTATCTTTTTCCCTAGCCTCTGGCAGTTTCCTCACATACCTGCACTTATCTACTGAGTAGTAGAGGGAGACCAACTAAGGAGCTCTTGCTTCTTTATCTGTGCACCTGGTATCTTTTTCCTGATAGTAATTTTTATGAACTTTTAACTTTGTCTCTTCAACTCAGGGATTCTGCTGGACTTTGCCATAGTTTGTCTATTTGTGTCACATCCTCTCAAAGTAGTATATCAGGATAATCGTAGGGCTTGCCTTTGTTGTATTATTTCTCTTTTTGTTTTTGATTGATATCAATGTTACCTGATTCATAAAGGTTTGAAATTGTTTGAAAATAAAAATAATTCCAACTTTCTGAAAAGAGATGGAGATAATGTAAGTGCATATTGCTTAATGAAAGAAACTAGTCTGAAAAAATATTTAATTCTACTGTGTACTGTTTTGAAAGACAGCATTACCCATCTGTGCTACTGGTACAGGTAGAAGACAGAGATATGAATAAGCGAATCACTTCTGTAGGTGTTTACTAAAGGGAGCCCGGTGGTCTAGTGGTGAGAACTGCACTGAAATCCCAAAGGTATGCCCTTCAATCCACCAGCTGCACTGTGGGTGGATAGACAGTCTTCCCCCTTGCGATTTACTGCCTCAGAAAATCCGCTGAAGAGCCAGCTATGGGCTGGCTCCAACTTGATGGTATTCAACAACAACAGGTGGCTATATTAGAGCAGTAAAGCTTTTCTGTATGATACTGAAATGATGGACACTTGACTGTATGCATTTATCAAAACCCATAGTGTTAAAACCATTTGTCAGAACCCATTGCAGAAATCAGATCCTCTCAGTGATGGGCATGCCTGTGAGAAAACACATTATCACTTGCAGTGTTAATTCTGCTCATTTCTATTTCTCTTAAAAAATTCCCGAAGAAACCAACATCCATCTAATTTCTTTCAGGGAACTGTTACTGTCTTAATGTTTGATAGTTTTTTTTTTTTCCCATAGATCTGATTTTTCCCTACTTTATTTGCTGTATTAAGTCAGTTTTCCTTTCCAACATTATTTTTTTAAATTATTTTATTATTTTTGTGTGAGTGTACTGTCAAATCAGATCTGACTGGTACAGGAGGAGATTGTCCCTCCTTCCCCAGCAGAGCATCTGGTGGATTCGAACTGTGTGCCTCTGGGATTGTAGTTGCAGCTCCTTGCCACTAGGCCACCAGAGCTCCCCTCTTTCCAACATTATTAATGTTCATTTTCTCCTGTTTTTAATTTTCTTAAATCTTTTAAAAATTTTTCTTTTTATTTCCTATCTTTTGATTTTCTTTGTTTTAACATTGTTCCTTTTTTAATTATGAAAATGGAATGTTTAATATATTTGTGTTTTAGTTTTTTCTTATATGTAAAGAAATGTAAAATTTATGTGTTTTCTTTAAGTGGGTTGCAGCAAAATTATTTCATTAATTTTAATATGTAGAATTTATTATTGTTTCCTAGGTCTTCTGTTGGTTTTTTAAAAACCTTACTTTTGGCCTCTATGTTAATTTGAGGTAATGAGAATATCTCCTCCTTAATTTTGTTAATGATTTTTTATTTAACTGAAAAAGTATAGCTAGAAAATACAGTATTTTCTGTTTCTGAGAATATTTTTGATCCCTAACTTTCAGAAATAATCCAAAGATTTTTAAAATATAGGTATTTTCCCCTACTTGTAGATGATTCAAGTACAACTCATAGTGACCCTATGAACAAACAGATAGGAACCCTGTCCTATCCTGTGCAGTCTTCATATTTCCTGACACACTGGAGCCCATTGTGACAGTCACCATGTCAGTCTACCTGGTTGAGTATCTTCCTCTCCTTCACTGACCTTCTTTATTTTCAAGCATCATGTTCCTCTCCAAGGAATAGTCCCTTTTAGTAACTTGCCTGAAGTGCTTGAGTAAAACCCTCATCATTTTTGCTTCCAAAGAGCACTCTGGCTGCACCATCTTTAAGACATCTTTGTTTGTTCTTTTAAACGTCCATGGGATGTTCAGCACTCTTCTCCAATGCCACAGCTCAAAGGTAGCAATTATTCTTCTATCATCCTTATTCATTGTCCAGCTCATAGAAGCATAACAAGTGGTGGGAAGGACCATGGTCTGAATCAGATACACCTTAGTCCTCAAACTAATGTTACTCCTCAGTGATTTTTAAAGATCCCCACCTGAAGACTTTTCCCAGTGCAGTACGTCTCTTGATTTCCTGACTGCTGGTACCAATGATGTTAACTGTGGATCCAAGTAAAATGAAGTGTGACAGTTTCAATCTCCTCCCCATCCATCATGATGTTGCTTATCAGATTAGTGGTAAGAATCTTTGTTTTCTTGACATTGAGATGCAATCCATATTGAAGGCTGCATTTCTTGATCTTCTGCAATAAGTACTTCAAGTCCTTCTCACTTTCGACAAGCAAACTTGTGTCATCTGCATAATGCAGGTTATTGTTAAGTCTCCATGTGATCTTCATGCCACATTCCTCTTCATAGAGTCCATCTTCTTGAATAATATGCTCAGCATACGGAGTGAATAGGTTTGGAGAGAAAATATAACCCTGACACAACACATCTTAATTTTAAACCATGTAGTGTTCCTTTGTTTTGTTTCTACAACAACCTCTTAATCCAGGTATAGGTTTTGTATGAGTACAACAATTAAGTGTTCTGGGATTTCGATTCTTCTCATTGTTAGCCTTAACTTGTTATGAGCCACACAGTCAAATGCCTTTGCATAGTCAATAAAGCACAAATAGACATTCTTCTAGTAGTCTTTACTTACAGTTAAGATCCATCTGACATCGGTAATGATATACTTGGTGCCAGGGCCTTTTCTAAATTCAGCTTGAAGTTCTGCAAGTTCCCTATCTATGTACTTTTTTAGCAATTTTTGAATGATCTTCAGCAGTATATGACATTAATGACATTATTTGATGGTTTCCACATTCTGTTAGATCACCTTTCTTGGGAATGGGAACAAATACGGACCTCTTCCAATTCACTGGCCAGACTGTTGTCCTCCAAATTTCCTGGCCCAGACTGATGAGGGCATCCAGGGCTGCATATATTAATTGAAACCAATCAATTGGTATCTAATCTATTCCTGAGACCTTATTTTTTTGCCAGTGTTTTTAATGATGCTTTCAATTCTTTCTTAATTTCCACTGACTCCTGCTCATATGACACTTCCTGAAATTTTTCCTGATTGGAAATCAGTCAAAATGAGCAAAAATAATGGCAAACATCATTTAATAAGTGGAACATGAAATGTATGTAGGTTAATTTTTAGGAAAACTAAAAATTATGAAAAATGAGGCAATAGTGAACTGAGATAAACTAGTTTTGGCCACATTAAATTAGATTGTCATATGGTGTACTAAGCTGAGAATGAAAAACAGAAGAATGGTGTTGCATTCATAATCAAAAGTAAATTTCAGATTCTATCCTGAAATACAGTGATATGAGTGATGGCTATTATCTATATGTGTACAAAGAAGACCAGTTAATATGACTGTTAATTCAAATGTACGCCCCTACATCTAGAGCCAAAGAGGAAGACACTGAAAATTTTTACCAAATTTTGCAATCTGAAATTGACCACACATGCAATCCTGATATGTTGATAATTGGTTATTGGAATGCGAAAGTTGGATAGTGAAGAAGGAATGTTGTTATTGTTGTTATGTGCTGTCAAGTCTCCTGCAACTCATAGTGACCCTATGTACAACAGCCCTAAACCCTGCTTTATCCTGTGCCTATATTACTGTCTCTTATACACCTTCCCCCCATTACCCCAGTCACTGAATCAGTCCATCTCATCTTCCTCTCTTGCACTGTCTCTCCACTCTTCCCAGCATGACATCCCTCTCCAAGGACTGATCCTACCTTGCAACAAGTCCAAAGTATATCAGACGAAGCTTCATAATCCTTGCCTCCAAGGAGCATCCTGGCTTCACCTTCTCCAGGACAAACTTGTTAGTTTTCCTTTCAGCACATGGTATATTCAATAGTGTTCTCCAACACCACAGCTCAAAGGCATTAGTTCTCCTTTTATGATCCCTAGTCATTGTCTAGCTTTTTGATGCATAGAAAATAATTGCAAAGACTATAGCCTGTAGTTTCCAGACAGACATTGTTGCTGTAGTTGGAAAATATAGGCTTGGTGATAGAAATGAAGCTGGAAATAGAATGATCAAATTTTGTATTTT
>NW_006399906.1:991187-1004202 GCF_000299155.1 Elephantulus edwardii | reverse complement strand
AAAAAAGGAAAAAAAAATTTCACAAGAGTGAATGTCGAGACGCCAAAACAAAGAGAAAACAAACTGAAGTAAAAAAGCTTAATAGGTGATTTTAAAGGGCAGCTTCAAAAGACAAAGCAATGTATTATAATGGAATGTGCATACAGCTTGACTAAAAAGAAAAGATCTTACTCTGGATTTCTCAAGCTGAGAGAACGGAAAAACAAATTTAAGCCTCGAGTCTCAATATTGAAGGATGCTATTGGCAATATATTGAATGGCACAGAAAGCATCAAAGGAGATGGAGGGAGTACACAGAATCATTGTACCAAGAGGAACTGACTGACATTGTAGATGCTAGATCTTTATATATAATAATAGAACAAAGATGTTCATTATTAAAGTGCTTATTTGGATACTAGGAGCTCCAGTCATGCGATGATTAAAGCATTCAAGTGCTAACCAATTGGTGAGTGGTTCAAACTCTCCAGTTGTTCTGTGAATAAATGATAAGGCAGTATACTTCTTTCCAGATGTGTAACCTTGGAAATCCTCTGACATTTTTACCCTTATTTTACAGGGTCACTATGAATCAGAGGTAACTTGATAGCAGGCTGGATTTATTCACATACTTTATACATTCTGGTGGCTTAGTGATAAGTGGAATTGCACTTCCAGTGCAAAGGCACAGTTCAAATCTATCAGCTACTTCACAGAAGAGAGATAATTCCCTTCCCTGCAGTTTACTTTCTCCGGAAATCTGCTGCAGAGTCAGCCACGAGGCAGCTTTGACTTAACAGTACATAACCACATACTGCTTAGCAATATACAGATAGAGAATTAATTCAAGGACTTTTGCTCCCTAATTACATTCCCATTTTTGTTAACAGGTGTTAATGTTTCAGATACAACAGATATATTAGTACCATTTTTTATTTTGTTTCTAATTTTTAATTATTGATCTTTTTCCGTTTCTCTTATTTTCTATTTTTTTCTTTACGGATAGGATTTCTTTTACTTTTCTTAGCCCCTGGTTTGTAAAAAATGTATTTTATTTGAGTGAGAGTTTACTTTTAATTGTTGTTTAAAAAGTTACAACATTTTTATCAATTTATGTAATTTGTACAATATAGTGACATCTAGTACATTAATAATGTTGAGCATTCATCAACAATATCCACTGCCAAATTTCCCTACCAGAAATTGTCAGTCTATGCTACTTGAAAAATAACTCCTCTTTTCCTTTTCTTTCTTGCTTCTGGTATGGTGTTAAATTTTATTAAAAATAAACTTTGATATTTCTGAAGCTGTAGAAATTAAACTTTTTAACAAATGTTCATTAGTTAAATTTTTGAAATTTAACCATAATACATTTGTATCTGTACTTTTTAAATTTATAAACTTTAGAAATAAAGGCCTGTTAGTATCCAGAAAATTAAAAGACATATTGCGTTGGGAAAGTCTGCTTTTAGGATAGAGACCTCTCCAAAGTACTGAAGAGCAACAATGACAGTTTGGAGACTAAGGTGTACTTGGTAAGAACCATGGTCTTTTCAATCACTTGCTATGCATCAGAGAATTGGACAATGACTAGGGACGATAGCAGGAGAATTGATGCCTTTGAGCTGTGGTTTTGGGGAAGAGTAGAGAACGGACAGGTTCATCCTGGAGAGGGTGAAACCAGGATGCTCCTTGGAGGCAAGGATTAAGAAGCTCCATCTGACATACTTTGGACATGTTGCAAGGAGGTACCAGTCTTTGGAGAGGGACGTCATACTTGGGATGATGGGGGACAGTGCAGGAGAGGAAGACCCTCGATGAGACGGATTGATTCAGTGACTGAGGTAATGGGGTAGGTGTGTCAGAGACCGTGAGATTGGCACAGGATAGTGCAGGGTTTAAGGCTGTTGGACACAGGGTTGCCATGAGTCACAGATGATTCGACAGCACATAACAACATTAGTTCTTTAGGGATTGCTGGTCACATAGTGATAAGGATTTGAGGTGATACTCTAAAGGCACTGAGCTCTGGTGGTAAGGAATTGTGCTGGCAACCCAAAGGTACATGATTTAGATCCACCAGCTGCTCTGTTGGAGAAAGATAGGCCATCTCCTACCTTGCAGTTAGCTGCTTCTCAAAATTCACTTGGAGGGTCAGCTATGGGTCAGTTCTGACGCTACATACACAAAACAAGAACAACAGCATTGCCTCTTTAGATATTGCTGGTGGCCTAGTGGTAATAAGTTTTGCTGCCAAACCAACGACATGTTGCTTCAATGACCCAGCTGCTATGCAGCATCTCTTCTCATATGAGTTACAGCCTTAGAAAGCCTATCAGTCAGTTCTGATAATACAACAGCAACAACATTGCCTCTTCAATTTGAAAGACTTTTTTTATCCAAAACAATTCTGAGAAACAAAAATGAAGTAGGGGGCATAGCACTCCCTGATCTCAAAACCTACTTACTACACAGCATTAGTAATAAAAAAAAAGCATGGTAATGGTACAATTGCAGGCACATAGACCAATGGAACAGAATTGAGAACCCTTAAATAGACTCAGTAATCTCTAGTCAACTGATTCTCAACAAGGAAATAAAAACTACAAATGAGAAATTACAAACTCTTTAACAAATGTTGCTCACAAAACTGGACTACTAACTGCAGAAAGCTGAAATAGGATCTACATCTCACACCACATGTGAAAGTCAACGCAAGGTGGATCAGAGACCTGAGAATAAAGCTCTAAGCCGTAAAGTTCATTGGGGACAAACTGTAATCAAGCCTTAAAGGATTGTCCTATGGTAAAAGATACTGCCAATTAAAGCCAGAAATGCACAATCTGAAAAAAATAAAATTGATGAGTGTGGCCTTCTAAAAATTAAGTCCCTGTGTGCATCAGTAACAAACTATATTTGAATTTTGTAAATAGCCTAGTTTAAAACAACAACAACAACCCAAACTTTTTATAACAGTGAAAAGAAAACCTACCGAATGGAAAAAAATATTTGGCAGTACCATCTCAGACAAGAGTCTCATAACGAAAGTTTACGGAATACTCCTGGGCCTCCCCAAGCAAGACTGATAACCCAATTACAAAATGGGCAAAAGACATGGAAAAAAATTTCACAGAATAAGATAATATAATGGCCAACAGACACATGAAGAAATTCTCAAGATTATTGTTACTGTTGTATGTGCTGTGGCTTATACATAGGACCCATATGAACAACAGGTTAAAACTTTGCTCTATTGTGCCACTGTCCTCTACTATGCTCAAGCCCTTCTTTCAGTCATGTGTCATTCTGTCTTTTAGAGACCCTTCCTCTTCCATTAGTTCTCTATTTTCTTTTTATGTTATCTTTTCTCAAGGTTTAGTGTCTTTGAAACAGGAAATTAATAAACTTATGCTTCTTGTTAATCTCTTACTCATAAATTTTGTTAATATTTTCCAGTACTTGTAGTTTTTTTAAATTTTATTATTTGGCCTGTGATTATTTACTTTTTGTTAATGAAGGTGGTGTATTTTTACTTTTTAACATTTCTAAATCAAACTGAGAATTGAATAAAACATTCAAGCTTTGATTACAATATTGAATGATTCTCTGTGCAAAATATGTTTTTGGAAGAAGCAAAGGATACATAGAATTGTTATGTTGTTATGTGCCGTCAAGTCACCAGCGACTCATAGCAACCCTTTGTACAACAGCCTTAATCACTGCCCTATCCTGTGCCAATCTCACTGTCTCTGACACACTTACCCCCATTACCCCACTGAATCAGTCCATCTTGAATTCCAGTTGTGCTGATGTGAAACCTATCCTTGAGCCAGGTATCAGTCATCAGAGCAGAGCAAGGAAACACCGCATAGATCAAAATCAGGAGAAGAGTATGGCAGAGATGTGTCCTGTCTCCATATCTTTTCATTTTGTGTGTGTGTGTGTGTGTGTATCAGATCATGTTCAGGGCTGGACTTTAGGAGAATTGGAGGAAGACTCATCAACGACCTATGTTATGCAGATAACAAAATCTTGCTTGCTGAAACTGAGGAGGACCTGAGATGTTTGATACAGAAGGTCAAGTAGTTCAGCATCAGGAAAACAAAGATTCTCACCACTGGGCCAATTTGCAGCACAATGATAGATGAAGAGATTGAGATTGTTAACAGTTTCACTTGCTTGGTTCCACAGTCAACACTTTTGGCATCAACAGTCAGAAAATCAAGACTTAACTGCAGTAGGAAAATTTGCTGTCAGGAATCTCTCCAGAGTGCTAAAGGGTAATGATGTCAGTCTAGATAGCAAGCTGCACCTCATTGAAGCCATGATGTTCACAATTACTTGCTATGCTTCAGAGATCTGGAAAGTGACTAAGGATGACAAAAGAAGAATCAATGCCTTTGAGTTTTGGTGCTGGAGAAGAGTTTTGAACATACTATAGACTTCCAAAAGAACTGTCAGATCTGTCCTACAGAGAGGGAGAAACCAAGCTGTTCCTTGGAAGCAAGGATTTTGAAGCTGTCTCATATATTTTGGACATGTTGCCAGGACAAGCCAGTCCTTGTGAAGGACATCATGCTTGGGAGGATGGAGGGACAATGTATGAGAGGAAGACCCTGGATGAGATTGTTTGACATAATAATTAGGGTAGTGGGAGTAGGTGTGTCAGAAACAGCAAGACTAGTTCAGGATATGGCAGAATTCAGAGCTGTTGTGCATAGGGTTGCTATGAGTATCAGACAACGTGGCGGCATGTAACAACAACACAATACAATGGAGCAGTTCTGCTCTGTTCAGCTGATGTTTTTATAAATTCTAATCAATTGGATGGCAACTAACAGCAGTATATTTCAGGCATTATGCTAAATACCTCGTATAGTGAACAAAGGCATCATAATACCTCATAGCCATAGTTACAGGATATTCAAAAGCTGAAGTATCTACATAGGTAAATAATTATTTTCACTGCTAACAAGTTTATAGATGCTAAAAGAATGACAAAAATCAGTTTGCACCTAACTTAAATGTTTTTTTGCTCGACCTTACCCAGTGATCTTTTGGAACAAAGAACTGGCAAACTACTTCACTGTAGATTACATCCTGTTTAATTGTAGAGTGCAGTTCTACTCTGTAACATTTGGGTTTATTGTGAGTCATAGCTTGATTAATGGCAACTAACAGCAACCTTATATTTTTCTGATTCCTGAAGGAAAAGATGAAATTTTCTTTTTAAAGGTGAAATAGAACTTACAAGAAGAGAGAAAACCTGCTATGTTCAGAGAACTGAACAAAAAGTATTTACCAAGCTTTATTTTGCTAGATGAAGAGTGATAATTTATGATGTCGGCAGGACAGAGAGGACAGAAAATGATAAAAATAAATATTGGAAATAATCTTTGAAAGCCAATTTATTATTTTAAACAGGAAAATGACATTAAACTCCTGTACTATGTTAAGGAGCATGGATTTGAGAGAAAGTTTAAGAAGTGTTATAATCGCTGTCTTACATTGACAAAGAGAGGTGGCAGTGGGGATGGCTAGAAGATAGAGCTTTGTAGGATATTTTTGAGACTGAATCATAAAGACATATTGGTGGATTGATTGTGGGCAAGGGTAAGCTGAGCCTCAGGGTGCTGGGAGCAATAAGAGGGGGAATGTTTATTAGCAATATTTGGTTGAGAGTTTGGGAGTGGACTAGAAACCAATTATTGTTAAAGTTAAAAGATACATGGAAGGTTCTGATAGGAAGGATAAGGAGTTTTTTAATCTTATAGCTGGAATTCTTGCGGATATAGTATTGCTTAGTTAGGGACCTAGGCCAGATTAGGAAACACAAGAGCAGTGTGGGAATAGCAATTGGGAGCAAATTTATGTTTATGAAGGTTTTTGGGTGTCTGGCACTGACAGCAGCACACAAACTATTTCACTTGGATACTCTCCGTGGGAGGAGGATAACAATTTGACCTTATTCTGTGGTCTTTAATGTTAGTTTCTAAAAAATTCCTAAAGTACTAGGACCCCATATGGAATCACATAAACGTATTATCACAAAGCACTTAGGCAATAGTTCTTTTAGAAGATAGGACAAGAATACTATTTTCTGCATGTGTGTGTATTGAGTATTCTTGAAAACATATTTTTTGGTAGCCATAAAATTCTACACATTTCATAAATTTTTTTATCCAAATACTGTACTTTTAAAAAAATTTTATTTTATATTGGTTTGCATACAAAATTTACATACATTGTGTTTCATATTTCCTTGATTCACATTGTATTTTACATAATCATTCCAATATATTATGTTTTACAAAATTAATTTTCATTGAATTATATTCATCATTACCCCTGTTTTTCAGGTGCCTACTGGATCTTTTATCCTTTCCTTTATCTCTTCAATTCACCTATCGATTTCCCCCAGCCCTTCCTCCCTTGGACCACCATACTTGTTTTACTAGTTATATTTTTGTTTTCACAATAATGACTTTATGCAGTATTTGTCCTTATAAAATTGTGGTATTTCAATGTAATTCTCTCCAGTCTCTTCCAAGTTACATAGTATTTTACAAAATCATTGCTCTTGAGTACTGTGTAGTATTCCATTGTGTGAATATACAACACTTTCTCAAACCCTTCGATTGTGGTTGAACATTTGGCCTGTTTCCATGTTTTTGCAATTGTGAATAATGCTACTGTGAACATTAGTGTACAAATGGTATAGAATTTCTCTGTGTAGCATTTTAAGGAAATGCTAAATTGTGTTCCAGAATTTTTGTACCATTTTACAATCTCACCAACAATGTATGAGAGTTCCAGTCTTTCCACATCCTCTCCAACATTTATTGCTTACTGCCAAGTTAACACTTTGCCACTGCTAATGTGGTGAGAGAGTATCTTATTGTCATTTTGATTTTTATTTCTCTTTTTGCCAGTAATTTTGAACATTTCTTCATGTGTCTGTTGGCCATCCAAATGTCTTCCTCTATGAAAAGTCTTTCCATGTCTTTTGTCTATTTTGTAATTGATTTATCAGTCTTTTTACTTCTGGAGTCCCCGTAGGATTCTTAAAATTTTTGTTATGAAACCCTTGTCTGAGATAGTATTGCCAAATGTTTTTTTCCCAGTCAGTAGGTTTTCTTTTCACCCTGCTGGAAAAAGTTTTTGATGCACACAGGGATTTAAACTTTAGAAGGTTCCATTCATCAGTTTTATTCTCTCCAGATTGTATCTTTTTGGTTGTATTTGTCAGCCCCTATGTCTATGATCCACACTGAGTTGATTTTTATGTAAAGTGTGAGTTGTGGATCCTGCTTTAGCTTTTTGCAGGTAGTAGTCCAGTTTTGCCAACACCATTTGATAGATTTTGTTTCCTTGTCGATTATCAATTGACCATAGACAGATGGGTTTGTTTCTGTGCTATCAGTTCTGTTTCATTGGCCTGTGTGGCACAATAACAATTGTAACGGTACCATGCTGGGTTGGTTTTGGTCCCCCCTCCCCTTTGTTTTTATTACAGCTGTATAGTAGGTTTTGAGACCATGGAATGCTGTACCTCCAAATTTTTTTTTCCATCTAAGTGCTTTGCATATTCTAGTTTTCTTTCACCTCCAAATAAACTCAATAATTGCCTTTCTGATTGCAACTTTGTTCTTTTTGAAATGGAAAATTGGAGGAAAACAAGGTTAAGCATTATTGTGACTATTTGGTTTTTAGTTCATACTTAGAATTTTATTGTTTGCATGTTTAATACATTTTAAGATTTAAAGGAAGTGACACTAATTTCAAAGAGTTTTGTTGTCAAAGGCATGTACGCATTTTTACTTTTTAAGTCTGAGAACAAATGTGATGAATACATAACCACAAATCTAATGCTCATCATAGAATTCCAGGACTAAAAATTACTATCCTTAGCAAACAAATGTTTTCAAAGGTTGTTTTATTTAAACAGATTATTGTGGAAAGAAAAAAAAAATCCACCAGAATATTGTAGTGTTTAGAAACAAGATTGTCAGGTTAGACCCTGACATTAAGAATTTGCTTCATATAGGCTGTAATTTTGGTTTAAATACTTATAAAATGTTGATTTAGGATTACATGGGAATACTAACAGGAATATGTGCATAAATCAAATGTAATAGAGTAGATTTTTTTCACATAGATATCTGAAGCCATTTTAAAATATATTTTCTACATAAACATCCCTTCCCTTGGTAAGACTCCAGTAATCGATTTTGAATAGATTTTTGAAGATGATTAATGAATAATATTTTTCTGTTACTCTTTTCAGTATGTATAAGTTAGTGAGTCTAGCCACTGAGGAGTGCTTTTAGTCTTCTAGCAACTCTCCATGATGACTTAGTCCAGACTTGTTAGTATATATTTCTGCTATAGAGACATTGTGTGTGCCCCTCAGATGTGTTGTATTGGAAATACTGTTTAGAACTAATGGTATTCAAATGGAAGAATATAAAAAGAAATTCAGAAGGTTTTAAAATTTTAGATAGACAACAATAGAAGAGAAATCATCAAAGATTGCAAAGGAATCTAAAGCAGGTGGAAGACAAGATAGTCATTTCTGCAGACTCTCTTCCTGGAAGAAGGCAGCCAGTAGTGTTAGATGCCATAAAGAGGCAAAATAAGTTATCATTAGCAAGTTTGTAACTTTAATAAAATCATAAAATCTTAGGATATCAGAGGTAGAAAAAATATTTCAGTATGTTCAGAAGAAATTTCTGAGAGAAGTGTTGAAATAAACTGTCAAATTCCAGTGTACTTAAGAGTTCTATGTTCCTAATCCTTTTCCTAGTATTATTTTAATGAAAATATTTTTTATCTTTCCCTAGTATTATTAATATGGATGGACAGAGAGTCAGCATAGGAGAGGAAGACCATGGATGAAACGGATTGACAGTGACTTTGGAGTTAAGAGTGTCAGTTAATGAGGTTGGCTCAGTATAGGGCAAAGTTCAGAACCATTTGAATGACTTTGACGGCACAGTAACCATTATAAATTGTATAATATCAGTTCTAGAGATTCAAATCTAGTAGATGCTCCATCGGAGAAAGCTGAGTATGTTACTAGACCCACTGGAGGGTCAGCTGTGGGTTGGCTCTGACTCAACAGCACACCTCAACAGTATTATTAATAGTCTCTGATCACTGAGTTTTGAAGTATGTTTATTTGAATTTGAATATGAAGTAAAGAGAGTGAGACTTTATAAATCACATATTTTAGTCATGTTGTCAGGAGGGGTCCATAGTTGGAGAAAGTTACCATGCTTGGAAAATGAAAGGTCAGCACAAAAAGAAGAAAACCCTCAAGATGAATTGATATAGTAACTGCCAACAGTGGGCTTAAGCATAGCAAAGATTATCAGGATAGTGTATGATGAGTGTTTTGTCATTTTACATAGGATCATTGTGAGACAAAGCTGACTTGAAGGCACAGGGATGGTGCAGGATCCCCTGGGTTCAGGTCCACTGTTCACAGGGTCACTCTGAGTCATAGTTGACTTGACATCACAACAACAACAACAACAACAACAACGATGTGAGCCATTCATAACCCACTAAACAATTGCCAGGAACGTGCTCACCATTCTTATATTAATGCAGTAATTTTTATAGGACTAAATTTTTATAGTTCTTGAATAGGTAGAGCAGAGTTAAATGGAGAATGTTAATACAAATGCTGATTTCAGTGACTCTCTTTTTTTTTTTTAAAGTCTTGGCTACTTATGATTCAGCAGACAGAACAGCTGAGTAGAATAATGAAGACACATGCAGAAGACCTAAACTCTGGACCATTGCACAGGCTTACCATGATGATCAAGGACAAACAGCAAGTGAAAAAAAGTTATCTAGGCGTTCATCAGCAGATTGAGGCAGAGATGTTCAAGGTTCGTGTTTTCATTCTGGAATTCTTTCCTTTATGTATTTTTTTAATACATGGAATATTTTATCATATTTGACTTTTGAAATTGCTTATTGATCATTATCTACCAAAAATGGGCTTTGTTGATGTCTCTGATAAGACTTTTTTAGTTAAACCTAAACATTATTGGTTTTAAGATAGACTATCATTTTATGTCTCTCTAAGAAAAAGAAAATGTTTTCAACTGAACCGTGATAAGATGCTTTTTTATAACTTTTGGCTTTTGCTGTTTACTTACTGAGCTACTTTTATAAAGCTTTAAGAAAATAAATATGTTTTTTGTGACAATGTATAAAAACATAGCTGACCCTCTAGTGGGTTTCTGAAGGAATAAATCATGTGGGAGGAGACTGCCCCATTCCTCTGTGGAAATGCTGGTGGATTTGAACTGCCAGTGAGATGTTACTTTTGGGTTAGCAGCACAACTCTTTAGGACTAACACACCAGAGCTCCATCCTTAGTCTGTCCCATCTTAATTTAGAGCCCATCTCTAAAATTGTACACATTTAATACTACTGATCGAAGGTTGGATGGTTATGGATTGACATCAGGATATCATTCATTAAAAAAGCAAGAAGTCATTAAAAAGATAGGAAAGAAAGAAAAGGCAAATATGGATATTAGAAGAGACTCTGAAACTTACTCTTCAACTTAAAAAGGCTAAAGTGAATGGGTCAGTATTATTTTTTTTTACTTTTATAATATTGTTTTCTTTTCATATGGCAGCACATGTATTGTCAAATGTTAAACTAATTTTTAGAATGTCGTTGTGTAGTAAAGAGCAACTCTGGCTTAGAACTGGTAAAATACATATGAGTTACAACTTTGAAATTCAAGATCTATATAATTGATGCTTAAGCATATAAAAATTTTCCTACATTTCGCTTCTTTGACAGGTTACAAAGACAGAATTGGAGAAATTAAAATCCAGTTATAGACAATTAATAAAAGAAATGAATTCTGCCAAAGAGAAGTATAAAGAAGCTTTAGCTAAAGGTACGGCAAAATTATGAAAAAATTGTTTTTTTTCTGCTCTTTCCATTTCAAAGTTATCTATATGCAGTAATGAAATAATTCTACTTGAAGCAATTTACATCTAAAACTAAAAATGGACCAATCGGTAGCATCAGGATGAATGGTGAAGAGATTGACATTGTTCAAAGCTTCAGTTTGCTCGGCTCCATGGTCAACACTCTTGGCACCAGTAGCCAGGAAATAAAAAAATGTATTGCTATGGGAAAGTCTGTGGTTAGGGACCTCTCTAAGTACTCAAGAGCAACGGTGTCTCTCTGGAGACTAAGGTGCGCTTGATACAGGCCATAGTTTTTACAATCACTTGTTATGCATCAGAGAGTTGGACAATGACTAGGGAGGATAGAAGGAGAATTGATGCCTTTGAGCTGTGGTGCTGGAGAAGAGTACTGAATGTACCATGGACTGCCAAGAAAACAAATAGATTCATCCTAGAGAGGGTTAAACCAGGCTGTTCCTTGGAGGCAAGGATTCTGGGGCTTCGCCTGACATACCTTGGACATATTGTAAGGAGAGACAGGTCTTTGGAGAGGGACATCATGCTTGGGAGGGTGGAGGGACAGCGCAGGAGGGGAAGGCCCTCTATGAGGTGGATTGATTCAGTGACTGGGGTAATTGGGATGGGTGTGTTAGAGACAGTGCGATTGGCACAGGACAGAGCAGAGTTTAGGGTTGTTGTATATAGGGTCGCTGTGAGTCACAAGTGACTCAACGGCATGTAACAAAAACAACAACAAACAAGAAAAATAACGATCTAATTTTTAGAAGCTTATTTCACTTGCCTATTTAATAGCCATTATAATTTTGTAGGATTATGCTGTTTTCATGTGTCTAGTTTGTCCCAACATTTCCTTGAGCAATCAAAATTAAATGGAAAGAAAACTATATTATTTATTTTAAAGCAGCCATGTGCTAGTATTTTTATTAAAAATTATAACAAAATTCTAGCTTCTAAAAATGTTAGCATTTGGTAGCTATTAAGCATCGATTTTGAACAGAAAGTTCTTTGGGGATTGTTTTAATTGGCAGTTCTTAATGTTTAAATGTGACAAAATAGTCTACATGTTAAGGTTTTTTAAAAATAACCATGACATTGAGTGTTTTTTCTTCATACATGTAAACTTTGTAAGTCTGTTCCTTGTTCTTTAGTTTACTTTTCCCTTTATTATCATGTTTTTTTCTCTGTCTTTTATTTTTTATGTATTCTGTTATAGTTTTGTAAGAGACGTGAACAGCTATTGTATTTTGCTGTATACACTTAAAATTCTCTTTTCTGTTGCACCCAGTAGACTATTAGTAATATTGATTTGAAAGCAATTCTACTTCCTCCTCTTCTCTGATTTTTCTTGCCTTCTCTTCACTCTCTTGTATTATCCTTGTTCCTCCCTCTCTGCTTCTCCCTCTGTCACACACACACACACACACACACACGCGCGCGCATATATCTACTTCCACCCACCCCTGTTTAAGGAGACTTGGAAGCACAGTGCTTGAATGCGTGACCACTAACCAAGAAGATGATTGGCAGTTTTAATTCCCCTGTTTTGCCAGAATTTATGTGCTCATCCTTCTCCTAGAAAGCAGCTGGTACATTGAAACTGCTGACTTTCTGGTTAGCCACTTAAATCTCATTTCAAAGTCCATAAAAGCTTTAGTAAGCTTATTTGTTCCTATAAAGAGTATGAATTAAATAAAACTTGTTTAGCAATAATTAAAGACCAATCAGTAAAAAAAGTCTAAAACTTGATTAGTTACAATAAAGATGATTTATTACAGTTTCATTGGCCACTGTGCTTATTTGACTAAGAGTTATTTTATTATTGCATTTTTAATCTATATTTTTAAACTTTTTATTGTGATTTGAGTGGAAGCTTACACAGTTAATCAGTTTTCCCCTATACAATTCATACACATTCTCTTACATGAAATTATCACATTTTTGGAGGTTCACCATTGTTTCTACTTTTTTAGATACTAGATACTTTAAATATGTATGTATATGCAGGCCATTCTGTTCATATAGCCCTTTTTTCTCCAAATGAAAATATATTTTAACAGTAAATAGAATGT
>NW_006399906.1:990463-991047 GCF_000299155.1 Elephantulus edwardii | reverse complement strand
AATTTAAAAATAATTTAGCTTTATATTGTATAAAGCTATACAACTATAATTTAGTTATATAGTAGTTACTTTAGAAATACTGGAGAAGGTCCAACCAAAGTGCTTCTTAGAGGTAATGATGATAAAGCTTTGTCTCACATACTTTGCTATGTTGCTAGGAGAAGCTACTCCTTGGACAGTGACATCATACTTGGGAAGGTGGAGGGATAGTGAAAGACCCTTGACCAGGTAGATTGATGCAGTGTCTGCAGCAACGGGCTCAAGTGGGTCAGAGGTGGTGAGATTGGCACAGGATAGGGTAGGATTCAGATCTGTTGTTCAGAGAGTCACTATGAGTTGTACATGACAGCACCTAACAACAACATCAGAAAAGTTACTCACACTAGCTACCTTTGTTATTTATTTTGGTATAACATATCCGAATGTTTCTATAAGGCTAGAATTAACATGGAAGGTTTTTATTTAGCAACCTCAGAATACCTACAATAGTATTGTATGGTTTCACTTCTCAGTGGGTAGGATGTGCTTCTGCCGTAATACATTACATTCTGCCATAATACATTGTTGTTATGTGCCATCGAGTC
>NW_006399906.1:963806-989758 GCF_000299155.1 Elephantulus edwardii | reverse complement strand
AGTGGTGACCATAATACATTACATCTGAAAAAATACACAAAACAGGATGAGGTACCCCACATTACAAATGCCTAGAACATTGGCCAGAGAAGCTTGAATGAAGCCTACATTACACTTTAAATACTAGAGCTGTTCATTGTGAGGAGAGGAAACTGACTCATACGTGTCGCTGCCAGTGGATTTCTGAGACTGTAAATTGGGTAGGAAATTTCTCTTCTTTCTCTTTCTGAGCTACTAGTAGATTTGAACCTCCAGAGAGGCACAGTCATTGGGTTACCACTGAAGTTCATTCCCTAGGGACTGTACAACTAGTCCTGTTATAGGACTAGGGAAACCAACTCAATTTGTAATTTTTCTTTCTGTATAAGAAGTAAAAAGTGCTAAGACATGAGGAAGTTATCTAATAATTTATAAGTCTGCAGTTACCCAAAACAGACGGTGGATGCCTTCCTTGTAAGGAGGTATCTACAAGTCCCATCCAAATAGTTTTTCTGTAATTGTTAAGTAGATTTTCTTAAATTGCCTTTTCATGCATTATGAATAGTTCAGTGATATTTTATAGCCAATTAAAATTGATTAGAGCCATTGAGTTGTCTCTTTAGAGTACTTTAATTGTGAAAACTAGTTTGAAATGAATCCAGCTTTGAGGCAGATGGCTAAATTTATGTTTAAATAAATGCAAATGAAAAAAAATGTTATAAGAGTTTTAAAAATATTTTATTTCTTCAGTTTGAATAATTTGATTACATAAAATATGCCAAAATGCCCTTTTATTTAATAATATTTAAATCTTCCAGTTTTTAAAAGTCAGGATCATATATGGATTATTTAAGATCTTCTGGAGGAATATTCTGTGGTTCAAATTTACTTCTCAGTTCAAAAGATGGAATAAAGGACATTTGAGATAGGAAAATTACTGAAGATCAAAGTAAAGTTCAAGTTTTGCTTGTTGATTATGACTTCTTTGAAATAAGCAGCTTTCTCTTTTTATGCCCGCAGTCATTAATCCATGATAGATGCTAATTTAGGCATGATTACTTTTTAATGCATGGGGCATAGTATGATAGGAACTTTCCAAGGTCATGGAAAGCATGACTCTCGCAGTTATTAATCTAATTTGCATTAGATGAAAGCCCTCATACTACAGGCAGTAAATCTGTGGATCCTACCAAAAGTTGGAAGTTCAAACCAAACAGCTGCTTAGCAGGAGAAAGATACAGCAGTGTAGGCTTTATCAAAGATTTGCAATGTTGGGAACCTTAAGGAACACTTCTGTCATGTCCTCCTGTCCTGCAAGATCACCAGGAATTGAAATTAATTCCATAATAAGAGATTTGGTTTGGTATTTTGGTTGTAAAGCTGTGAAAAAATTTTCAGTGGCAGTCATGATAACCTCACTAAGTGGCTAGGATAGATGATAGTCTCTGGTGGCCTAGTGGTGAGGAGTTGCACTGCCAACTCAGAGACATGTGGATCATAGCTGCCGGTTGCTCTAGAGGAGGAAGATGGGAAGCCTCCTTCGGTGCAATTTATTGCTGCTAAAAGCCCCCCGGGGGAGGGGGTCAGCTTTGAGTCAGTTCTGATTCAGAGGTATACAACAACAACACTTTTGACTGTGCAGTAGTTCTCTTGGCTTAGTATATAATATGTTGGACTGCAAACCAAAAGGCACACAGTTCTGCTTCTGAGGCAAAAGCTAGGCAGTCTACTTCTGTAAAGATTTACAGACTCAAAATCTCAATGGATGGGCTCCCGTGAGTTGGAATCAATTAAAATGCGGTGTGTTTGGTTTGTTTTTATTGTTATGTGCCTTCAAGCTGCCTGCAACTCATAGCGACCCTATGTACAACACCTCTAAACCCTGCTCTATCCTATGCCAATCTCACTGTCTCCAACATACCTACCCCCACTACCCCAGTCACTGAATCAGTCTATCTCATTGCGGGTCTTCACTCTGCACTGTCCCTTCACAAACCCAAGAGTGGCACCCTTCTCCAAGGAATTGATGACGTCTTGCAACATGGCCAAAGTATGTCAGATGAAGCTTCAGAATCTTTGCCTCCAAGGAGCAGCCTGGCTTCACCTTCTCCAAGATGAACTTGTTTGTTCTTCTAGCGAGCAGTCCATGGTATAGTCAATACTCTTCTCCAGCACTACAGCTCAAAGGCATCAACTCCCCTATCATCCCTAGTCATTGTCCAGATCTCTGATGCACAGCAAGTAACTGTAAAGATCATGGCCTGGATCACATGAACCTCAGTCTCTAGACTGACTTCATTGTTCTTCAGTACTCTGGAGAGGTCTCTGACAGCAGATTTTCCAATGCAAAAATGATTTTCTCACTGCTGATACCAAAATGTTTATTGTGGAGTCAAGCAAACTAAAACTGTTAACAATCTCGATCTCTTCACCATCCATCCTGATCCTGCCAGTTGGCCCAGTGATGAGACTCTGTTTTCTTGATGTTGAGCTTTAATCCATATTAAAGGCTGTAGTCCTTGACCTTCTGTAGCAATCACTTTAAGTCCTCCTCAATTTCAGCAAGCAGGGTTGTGTCATCTGCATAACGCAGACTGTTGATGTGTCTACCTCTAATACTGATGCTGCATTTCTCCTCATAGATCCCAGCCTCCTTGATAATCTGTTCTGCATGTAGATTAAAAAGGCATGGAGATAGGACATATCCCTGGCGTATACCCTTCCCAATTTTGAACCATTCATTGTTTCCTTGCTCTGTTCTGACACCTGCCTCCTGGTCCAAGTATAGCATTTGCACAAGCACAATCAAATGTTCTGGGATCCCCATTCTTCTTAGAGCCAGCCACAGTTTTTCATGATCCACACAGTCAAATGACTGCATCGTCAATGAAACACAGATAGGTATTCCTTGGGTACTCTGCTTTCAGCCAAGATCCATCTGACATTAGCTATAATATCTCTAGTATCACGGCCTCTTCTAAACCCGACCTGCACTTCAGGCTGTTCTAGTTGATATGTTTGGTTTATTGGGCATTAATTGTTCTTGCTTGAATAAATTATTATGGTGATAGAGAAATTTTTTAATTTCATTTTTTTTGGTCCCTCGTTTTGTTTTGCTGTTAATTTGGGCTCCTTGAACACATGTGATACTTTGATGCACATATGATACTCTGGCTACTGTTATAGTGATTAATATGCTGTCCTTTGTCTCTGGCATGGAAGTCTTCTGTCTTCTGCTGCCATCGAGAAAAATGTGTTACTCTAACTTGGTAATGTACAAATAGGGTGAACTCTCATAGCTTTCATGGTTCTTGACAAAGATATATCTTTTTAATTTTTTATAAAGTTGAAGAAATATCCAAACTCACTCTAAAGTCCAGAACCAATACTAAAGCAACAAATATGCTTTATTAAAAATGCATGGTTTGGTGACAGCAGGCTGAAGTTAATATAATGTCAGCCCTGAACAATCAGAGGAAGGGGTTATTTATCCATTCTTCATTGACTGGTTGACATAGTCACAGCAGTTTTCAGGGTCTTGGGTCATTTTCTTTTCTTTTTTTTTTTTAAATTATTTTTAATGAAAGTTTACAGAGACTTTGGATTTCCATTCATTCATTTCTGCACTTTTCTCCCTGCCCACCCTTTCATCTCTCAGCTCGTTCTTCTTTTTGATTAATAAAAGAAAAAAATTTTTTCTTGTTATACAATCCCTCCCCCAAGTCTACTCCACTATGCTGCCTTCATTCTGGACTTCTGTCATGACAATAATACCTAATCATATATCCCTTTTAAACAGTTCTCTCAACTAATCCTCGACAGGGTCATAAACCATGTCTGAATGTATTCAAATGTCAACTGTATATTAATCAGGTAATTTACTATTTCTTGGAACAGACTTGCACAAAATCATGTATTGGTTATAGTCAGTAAGTCAGTAAGATTGAGTCAGTTTGGTTTTAGCTGTATATTTCCATCTTGAAAGAAAAGAGAAAAAGGGTGAATGAAGATCTTCTAAAAACTACTTTCTGATGAAATGGAGTGAAGCCAGGGGAGAGATCGTATATCGAGGGGGGGTGTCAGATGGAATTGGTTTATATTGAAACCTGGTTAACAGGAGCTAGCTCCTGATGAGATTTGTTAAAGCTTCACTTCTGTTATTTTAAAAATTGAGGGAAAAAAATTTAGGATACCTGTCCATATATGAAAATTAGGAGTTGAATAACTAAGGGAAACTGTCAGAGAGAGTAGCCAGGTGAGTTTTGGGAAATAATTTAAGCAAATGAGCTATAGCCAGCTCACCTTGCTTTTTATTGTATTGATGTTAATTTTGCTTGGTCATATATCCTTTTAATATTTGTTCAACCATGCCCAAATTATTGATGTATGCACTCCAAGTTTCATTTATGACAGCACATTTTCCACCTTGTTATGCTGCAAGAAAATCTAAAGCTAAGCAGTTATGAAGAATTATGTCTGTTAGTGAATTAAGAGAGGTGGAGAGACCAAACCGTGCATTGGCTATGGTAATGGAGAGTTTAGGAATGTTCACTGTTAAGACACATAGGGCCTTCTCCTAGTAAGCATAGCCAAGCCCAGGATGACCATGATACCTGCAGTGACTAGAGTGAAGACTCATTTTTGGAGAAGATGACTGGGTTGATAGAGCACATGTGTACAATTGAGAATAGAATTATGAGAGAGGACAAGGGAGTCTAAGGTGCTGTCACCTCTGTGAAGGGAGTTGTCTAGGGAAGGACATTTGCTTCCTGAAATAAGAGGAAGATGCGAGAGGTGCTGCATAGCTGGATCATACTCAGGAGCCAGGATTAGGGCTTGAGAGGGATAATAAGATTGGAGGTGAGGTGAGGTATAGTTTAAAAACTGCTATGAAGGAATTGGTCTTGAAAGGAGGAATCATTTGCCTTCTGGAAGAAGAAGTATACCAGGAATAAAACCTTGTAAAGAGTTGATAAGCTTGCACACAATGCAACTGGTACCATTGGAACCATGGGCATGCTGGCTGTCAACACAGTAGTGAATGGAACTGAGTAAACAGAAATTGGAATAATAAGGTTGGCACCCCATATTATTACAATTTATAGGTTTTGTGGGTTCAAGTTCCTCTCTTGAGAATGTAGAGTAGAAGGCAAGGGCTTCTCATATGTTAACTGCTGAGTTATTTAGTTTGGGGTATAGCCTGAAGAATTACACATGCGAGAAGTCCAGAGAAATTAAAGGAAGTTTAAATCACTCTATATTATGTTGGTGAGTTGTATGCAGAGGGTGAGTGGGTGATGCCATTGGATTTTGAGAAAGGATTTTTTGATAATGTAAGGCCATACGACCCTGAATGCGCCCGATCTCGTAAGCTATGCAGGGTAAGGCCTGGTTAGTTTTTTTTTAGTTTAGTTTACTTTGGTTTGATTATGATTTTGGTTTCATGTGGTTTGACTATATTTTTTGATAATATTTTTAGAGGATGAGGATGTGGTATTTTTAAGTATTTGGTGGAAAGAAAAATTGCTATGAAGGTGTGCTTCTATAGGAGAGTTTTATGATTTGTAGGATGGTTTGTAGGATGAGAGTGACATACCCAGCTGTTGGAGAGATTATCTTTCTAGCTCTTGGAGCTGGAGAAAAAAAATGGAAAGATATTAATATCTTTAAACACACACACACACACACACACACACACTCTCAAAACAATCTTGCTTAGATGCAAAAGATCAAGAAATTCAGCCTTTGGTATGGATTGCATCTATGTGTCAAGAAAACAAAGATTCTTACCACTGGATTGACAGCATCATGATGGATAGAGAGGAGATTGAAACTGTGATTAGCTTCATCTTGCTTGGATCTACAGTTAACACCCTTAGTACCAGCACTGAAGAAATAAGGAGATGCATTGCCCTTGGGAAATCTGTAGTTAGGGACCTATCCAAAGTTTTGAGGAATATGATGTCAGTTTGAGGACTAAAGTGCATCTGATTCAGACCATAGTCTTTCTGATCACTTGCTATGCATCTGATATCTGGACAATAAATAAGGATGATGGAAAAAGAATTGAGCTGTGGTGTTGGAGAAGAGCACTGAACATCTCATGGATGGCCAAGAGAACAAACAGATTATTTCTTGGAGGGGGTATGGCTGGAGTGCTCTTTGGAGGCAAGAATGATGACTTCACCTCATATACTTAGGACATGTTACTAGGAGGGGCTATTCCTTAGAGAAGGACATGATACTGGTAAGGATGGAGGGTCGATGAAAGAAGACCCTCAACTAAATGGATTGATGGCAGTGATTGCTGCAATGGGCTCTTGTGTATCAGAAAGTGTGAGGATGGCACAGGATAAAACAGGGTTCAGATATTTTGTTCATAGGGTCACTATGAGTTGTACGTGACTTGACAGCACCTAACAACAACAACAACAACAACAACTATATAAATAAATAAATAAATAAATAAGTTCAGTATAAATACAGACAGTATACAGTGAGGTAAAATATTAGGGTAAAGAAGAGAAATTAAATGTGAGTAGAGTATTCCCTGAAGTAACATATTAGGAAAAAATAAATTTGGTCTGAGTAGTCCTGAAAGGTATCCTGGAGCTGTAATTCTTTAAGAAGGGAGAAATATGAGAGATACTGGAGAGTCTAGGATAGGGATACCACTGGATTGAGCTGAGTAAGGGCTTTTGATTAAGGGTCTAATGGGATAGTGTAAAAATGTGTCTTTAAAATCGAAGACTGAAAAATACTGAGCAAAGGGGGGGTTAAGAGAGAGTATAGTATAGAGGTTAGGAACTACAAGGTGAAGAGGTTGTACAATCTATATTATCTACTACTGGGTTTCTTTATTGGGAGTATTGGGGTATTACAGGGAGAGTAAGTGGGGGTTAGGAGTCCCTTTTTGAGGAAAGACTGTATCAGAGATTTGAGACCATAAAAGCCTCCAGTGGATATTGGATATTGTTTTTGGGCAGTGAAGGAGTGTGGTTGCTGGAGGGAAATTTTAAGGATGGTGAGGTTTTCAGTGATGTAGGGATTATGGCTGTCCTCCATTTTGGACAAGATTCAAATAAGACCACAGGACAAGGGGAATGTGAAGTGGTGAGAGTGAGGAGGTCTAGGAAGGAGGACAAATCAAAGGGGTTGGGGCTGATCCCAAAAGGAAGAGGACTGCACATAATTTAATTAGTACATCCCATTTTAAAATGTCGGGGGTAGGGGGTGGTAGGCCAAGTATTAATGATCAATAAGGACTATGTAAAGATAGATTATTTAAAAGTACAGTTTAGCAAGCTAGTTGCTAGAGGCTGAATGACTATGCCATTGACTTCACAATAGGCTGACCAGATGCATAGAGTGGTCTGTGGTATTTAATAAGATTATAGTAGATCACTCTTGTATAAAGAAAAGAGAGGGGCCTACTTTGTACAAAGATGACAACATGGGTTTATGCAGGCCTGTTGCTAATGGAGCACCAGTCTCTGGGCTCTGTCAATCTTTGGTAGTGACAAGGCCAACCAGGTCCAGCAGGGAGACAGCTGCTGATAAGGAAGGGACTGAAAACTTACTGTGTGTAGTACTTTTACAATTGGACTTCTAGTGTGGTCTTTAGCACTCTTGTTGTTGTTGTGGATTGCCGTTGAGTCGAGCACAACTCATAGCAACTCTATGAACAAAAGACCTAAAGCCTTTCTGTAACTGTCATCATTTCTCAAAATTCTTATAGAGTTTCCAGGGACATGTTGTTTAAGAAGTGGATGCCACTCCTGCTTTGAAACCTGTCTTAAACTGGGGACTCCACCAAAGACTGCCCACCATGGGTAACTGGTATGCCATTTGACATCTCAGTGGCACAAGATTTAGCATCACAGCAACCCCAGCTTACCTCAGTACAGTCTAGACATGGCTTATTTGGGGGCCGGGGAGCTGGGCTCATGACACTTAGTGCCCCTCTAGTCTGCACGTGAAGCAAGCATTTGGACTGGACTGGCAGGCCATTTTTCTAGCCAGTTGAGTGGCTGTTTTAGCCAGCTTTTTTTCTTCGTTTTTGGGTTCGCCATTCCTTATTGCTTGGACAAGCATTTGGTATTTAGCTTGGTCCTGGAGTGCCATTTGCATAGAGGTGACCATCACTCTTTATTGAAAACCGTGAAAGGTTCAGGAGATCCTGTTGTGGAGTTTGAGAGATAGTTTCAAATTTTTGGAGCTTTTCCAGAATATCAGAAGCAGGTTGCAAGAGGAAATTCTTATTAAAGTCTAACTGACCTTTGGCGCTGCTAAGGTCAAGAGCTGTAAACCTTGTAAACCCTTTAGTAAGGCAAGAGAGAAAAAGAGTAGAGTTTTTCTTTAATGTAGGTAATGGGACTAGATGAAAAAAACTCCTTGCCTTTGATGAGTAACCGAGAGGTCAGTAAGATAGAAATTAACCTGCACTTGTACAGTTCTCCCTGCTTTTTCAACCTCTCTATGAGGAACTGCAAGAGCTGGAGAGATTGACAGGGAGAGACCTGACTGTGATGTGACAGAGTGGTATTGGTTTCTGGACTTGGTCCCTGAAAAAGAGGGCTTATAAATGGGTTTGTGTCCTGGGTGCAAAGAAGACCTCAACATATTCTACACACTTATGAGACTGCTGACAGAAAGTATCCAGATCAGTAAGTACACCATAGTCAAGGGTAGGTATTGTTAGGTAGCCATTGAGATAGTGAGGCCAACCTGCATTTGAGAAGAAAATTGGCTTATGGGGATTAATAAAGTCCTCTAGGTGTCAAGATGTTTTAGAAGGCACCCCAGTGGGATAGATGAACCAATAGACTGTTAGTTAACTATAATTCGACTAAGCTCAGAGCCAGCTATTTGGAAAAGGGTGAGGAAGTTCAAAAGGCAACTCCTTTGGGTTCTCACACTTGGCAGAAGGGAGCCCAAGTCTTCAGTAGTTGTTTCTGTGTAGAGACTAGGGTAAGACTCCTGGAGCCCTGGAGAAATCGACTTCTAGCAAATTCTGGATTTTGAAACTTATATGAATGGGATAATAAAAGTCTAGTATTACAATGAAATGTGCACGGAGCTGGAGTCAGAAAATCAGACTTTTCTTAAGTCACATTTCTTAAGCTGAAGAAACTTGAGGACAAATTCAATCCCCAAGTTACAATACTTAAGGCTGCTTTGGGAAGGATATTAAATGATCCAGGAAGTATTAAAAGAAGATGGAAAGATTATGCAGAGTCATTGTACCCAAAGGAATTGGCAGACACAGAAGAATTTCATGAAACAACATATGAGCTAGATTGTGTGGTGATGAAGGAAGAAATTCAAGCTGCTCTGAAAGAATTGGTAAAAACAAGGCCCCAGGAATTGACATATTTCAGGCACACCAATTGACATATTTCAACAAACAGATGCTGCTCTCGATGTGCTCACCAAGTTGTGCCAAGAAATTTGGAGGACAACCACCTGGCCTACTGACTGGAAGAGATCTATATTTGTTCCCATTCCAAAGAAAGGTGACCCAACAGAGTGTGAAAATTATCAAACAATATCATTGATATCACAAGCAAGCAAGATTCTGCTGAAGATTATCCAAAAATGACTGGTACAGCACTGAGAACTGCCTGAAGTGGAGGCTGGGTTTAAAAGAGGCTGTGGTACTAGGGATATTATATCTAATGTCAAATGGATCTTGCCTGAAAGCAGAGCTCCAGAGGAATGTCTGTCTATTTCATTGACTGTGCAAAGGCATTTGACTGTGTAGATCATGACAAACTGTGGCTGACTCTAAGAAGAATAAGAATCTCAGAACATCTGATTGTGTTTATGTGAAACCTATACTTGCACTAGGAGGCATTTGTCAGAATAGATCAAGGAAACACTGCATGGTTCAAAATTGGGAAGGGTGTATGCCAGGTTGTCCTATATCTATACCTTTTCAATCTAATTGTGAAAGAGATTATCTGGGAGGTTGAACTCTATGATTTGAAATGTGGCTTCAGGATTAAAGGTAGACACATCAACAATTTGCGTTATGCAGATGACAAAATCCTGCTTGCTGAAACTGAGGAAGACTGAAGTGCTTGCTGCAGAAGGTCAAGGACTGCAGCCTTCAATATGAATTGAAGCTCAGCATCAAGAAAACAAAGGTTCTAATCACTGAGCCAATTGGCAGCATCATGATAGATGGTGAAGAGATTGAGATTATTAACAGCTTCAGTTTGCTTGGCTCTACAATCAACACTCTTGATACCAGCAGCCATGAAATGAAAAGACAAATTGCATTGTGAGAGTCTGTTGTCAGAGACAGCTGCAAAGTACTGAAGAGCAGCAATGTCACTCTGGTGACTAATGTGCTCCTGATACAGGCCGTGGTCTTTGCATTCACTTTCTGTGTATCAGAAAGCTGGACAATGACGAGGGATGATTGAAAGAGAATTGATGCCTTTGAACTGTGGTGCTGGAGAAGAGTATTGAATACACCATGGACTGTTAAAAGAACAAACAAGTTTGTCCTGGAGAGGGTGAAGCCAGGCTGCTCCTTGTAGGCAAGGATTCTGAAGCTTTGTCTGACATACATTGGACATGCTGTGAGATAAGTCCTTGGAGAGGGACATCACAAGATGTACCTTGGGAGGAAGATGTACCTTGGGAGGATAGAGGGACAACACAAGAGAGGAGAGCAGGGTTAGGGATGTCGTACATAATAGGATAGCTATGAGTTGCAGGCGACTCAACGGCACATAACAACAGCAACAACATGGTAAGATATGTGGCTCCAGAGAACAGGCTAGAATGAAAAAAAAAAACCCCAAACAAACAAACAAACAAACAAACAGAAAAACCCAAACAAACCAACTGTCTTTCTCAGTTACTAGGAGAGGAGGAGGATGAAGGAATCAGAAAAGGGGGCTCCTCTTCCTACGTGCTGGACATACATTTAGCAATATGCTGCTGTCTGCAGTACCTTAGGTTGCAAGGAGAGAAGGAAAAGGGGTCACAAAAGGGGATTCCTCTATCCAAGTTCTGAGGATATGCCCAGGCAAGCTTCTGCCACCTACTACACCTTGGGTTGCAAGGAGAGAAAGAGGAGAAAATGGAGGAGTTACCTTACCTCTGCGTCAGGCAGTGGTGGGTGCTAAGAGCTCAAGTTTTGTCGTTTGATTACTTCTGAATTGCAGTGAGGATGGGTCTGTTGAAGAAGAGCTCTTCCCTTACAGACCACCAGATGAAACTCACTATGAATTCCAGAGTCATCACTAGCATAGTGTATAGCAAATATGCATTGTTTAAAATTCACGCTTGTTGAAAATGGGCTGAGGTATAATGCATTGTTAGTTCCGAACAGAGGAGTATTTAACCATTCTTCATTGGCAGGTTGGGATAGTCACAGCAGTTTCCAGGGCCTTGAGTTATTTTCCATTTTTTCCAGTACTTCCTGTTTTAACTGTCAAATATTTCGTAGAGTGGATCATAAAACCATGTCTAGGGATTAATTTGAATCCGTTTATTTACTATTTTATGGAATATGTTAATGTATTTGGGTAGGATCAGAAGGAAAAAAGAAGGGATCACTTGGGTTTCAACCTTAGAGTTGACCTATAAAAGTTTTTAATTTTATAAAACAGTGTGTGAGAAAAATGTATGAAACGTAATGTGAGTGAAGAAAAGTGTGAAACACACAAAACAATCCCCTCAAACTAAAAAAAAAATTAAAAAAGTGTATATATACTGAAAAAAAGTTTTTTATTAGAGTCAAAACTATCCCTTTCATGATCCAGATTTTCTTTATTTTAACCATCTTGTTCCTCTGAGCTGTTATTACCTTTCTCTTTTGCCTTTTACATGCATTTGAAGTCCCATTCTTACAGGCAGTGTTGAGACTTATCAGTTTGGCTTTTTTTTTTTTTTTTTTCATTGTTAGGCATGCTGCTAGCTCTTCGCCTTTTAATTAGTCACCCCTCCTGCCAGATCCCTATCTCTTGGTCTCCTTGAAAGATTGCAGTGGGAGAGGGAAAGTTTGTTTGTAAAATTGTGTTCATTTTTCTGTACTAGGTAACTCATTATAGTTGAGTCTCTTCTGAGACCATTTTCTCTTCTTAATGTGTTCCTGAGTATACCTGCGTATGTATGATTTTGAATAGTTGCTCTTTTGGAAGTAGATAGCAATATTTTTCTTCTGAGATGTTTCAGTCAATTATTTATGTTGGGCTATACTTGTCTTTTTGTTCTTTATTAAATTTTAGTAGATAAAATGTGGGAAATGAAGAAAGTATGCTTCACCCTTATCCCATATGCCTAGAAATACTCTCTTCACAGCTTTCTTATGTATACATTTGGACATGGGATATTACTATTTCTACTGTATCAGCCTGAATCAGGCACACCTGAGTCTCTAGCCTGAAGTCGTTGCTCTTCAGTACTCTTGAGAGGTCCATTACAGCTGACTTTCCTGGCTTCTTTTACCAAGAGTGTTGACTGTGGAACCAAGTAAATGAAAACTGTTAACTCTCTCAATCTCTTCACTATCCATACTGATGCTGCCAGTTGGTCCACTGGTGAGAATCTTTGTTTTCTTGATGTTGAGCTTCAATCCATATTGAAGGCTGCAGTCCTTGACCATCTGCAGCAAGCGCTTCAGGTCCTCCTCAGTTTCAGCAAGCAGGGTTGTATCATCTGCATAATGCATGTTGTTGATGACACTTCCACCAATCCTGATGCCACATTCCTTCTCATACAGCACAGCATCTAATCTGCATATGGATTGAAAAGATATGGAGACAGAATACATCCCTCATGGACCCCTTCTTGATTTTGAACCATGTAGCGTCTCCTTGCTCTGTTCTGACATTTGCCTCTTGATCCGTGTGGTCTTCTCCAATTACATTGGAGAGTTGGACACTGACTAGGGATGATAGAAAGAGAATTCATTCCTTTGAGCTGTGGAGCTGGAGAAGAGTGTTGAATATACCAGGGACTGCTAGGAGAACAAACAGGTTTGTCCTGGAGAAGGTGAAGCCGGAATTCTCCTTGGAGTCAAGGATTCTGAAGCTTCATCTGACATACTTTGGGCATGTTGCAAGGAGAGACTGGTCTTTGGAGAGGGATATCATGTTTGGGAGAGTGGAGAGGCGGTGCAGGACAGGAAGACCCTCGATGAGCTGGATCAATTCTGTGATTGGGGTGGTGGGAGAGAGTGTGTCAAAGACAGGTTGGCACAGGATAGAGCAGGGTTTAGGGCTCTTGTACATAGGGTAACTATTAGTCACAAATGACTTGATGGCACATAACAACAACAACAACAACAACAAATGTATCAGCAGCCAGGTAATCAAGAGACAAATTGCATTGGGAAAGTCAGCCATCAGGGTCTTCTCCAGAGTATTGAAGAGCAATGATGTCAGGCTGGAGATTAAGGTGTGCTTGATCCAGGCCATAGTCTTCAAAATTGCATACTATGCGTCAGAGAGCTAGACAATGACTAAGGATGATGGAAAGAAAATTGATGCCTTTGAGCTGTGGTGCTGGAGAAAACTGTTGAATATACCGTAGACTGCTAGGAGAACAAACAGGGTTTAGAACTCTTGTACATAGGGTTGATATGAGTCACAAACTACTTGATAGAACATAACAACAACTGTTGTTAAGAAACTGTCAGTTTATAATTGTAAAAAGAACAAGGGCTGCATGAGGATGGCCATGTCTTACTGTTATCAGCTTCAAAGAGGGGAAAGGAAATGTCCCTGTCAACAGCATCACTAACATAAAAACAATTAACATGAGGTCAGGCATGTCTCCCACACTCCCGCACCTCTTTCTACTTACCTCGACACCAATGTTTCTACTCTACTGGGTCCAAAATCTGATGTGATAGCTCATAGACCACATGGAACCATATTAGGGGAGTCCAAAGGTTGTGTTGCTAGCAAGATATAATCACTTGAGTCAGCTTCCAAAATGTCCTCTTATGGGCCTCAGCTTTAAGCCTTGCAACTTTAGCTTAGTGTTATAAAGCTCTCAATTCTGCCAGTTATGGCTCTATCTCGGCCCCCCTTCCATTCCAAACGTCAGCAAGCTTGAGAAAAGCCTCTTAGCTCTGTTTCTGTTTGTAGGGGATAGTAGTCCCAAAGTCAGCTCTATCTTATGTTGGGTTCTTGGTTTTCTGCTTTGGCCAAGGCTGCTCCTGATGTTAGGTCTAGATGGTGAAGAATCTCTGGCTCTGAGGGAGCTCTGGTGGCCTAGTGGCAAGATGCTGCACTGCAATCCCAGAGGTAGGCATTTCGAATGCACCAGATGCTCTGCTGGAGAAGGAGGAGCAATCTCCTCTACCAGTCAGATCCGATTTGATGGTACACACAAAAAAATAATAAAATAAAATAAATTTTAAAAAAAGAATCTATGGTGCAGAAGGATGTGCTACATTATCTTGTGTCTTCTTTGCTGTTTGGAAAGATCCTTATTCTGCTGCTGGATCTACTAAATGAAATTGTGAAACTAGCCAATCCCCTTGTGGATATGCTTAGACACCTTATTCTATCTCATTCATATGACAAAACCATTTTAAACAATAAACCCTTAACACTCAATCCTTATATGCACAATAATAATAATAATGGTATGTAGATTTGAAAAGCTTAGTTACTCAAAGTATACCAAAACCAGGAATAAGCACAACATGATGAGGTGGGCTTGTTTTTCTTGGACTTGCAAATTTTCCTCCTTTGATAAGGTACAGTCTTACCACTTTTCTTTCACTATTTTAATGGAAAATATTTAAGTTTTCTTTTGCTGATAGGTTTCTGTCTTATATAGCTTCTAGCTTTTGTAGATCATATTGCATTTATATTGTTATTGTTATGTGCTATCAAGTCCCTTGTGACTCATAGCAACCCAATGTATAACAGCCCCAAACGCTGCTCTATCTTGTGCCAAAATTACTGTCTCTGACACACCTACCCCCATTATGCCGGTCACTCAATCAGTCCATCTTATTAAGGGTCTTCCTCTCTGGCGCTGGTTCTCCATCCTCCCAAACATGATGTCTCTCTCAAATGACTGGTCCTGCCTTTCAACATGTCCAGATTGTGTCAGACAGAGCTTCAGAATCCTTGCCTCCAAGAAGTAGCCTGGTCTCACCCTAGCTAGGATGAACCTATTTGTTCTTTTAGCAGTCTATGATATGTTCAATACTCTTCTCTACCACCACAGCTCAAAGGCATCAATTCTCCTTCTGCCATCCCTAGTCATTGTCCAGCTTTCTGATGTATAGCAAATAATTACAAAGACTATGACCTAGATCAGGTGCACCTTAGTTTACAGACTGACATTGTTGCTCTGGAGAGGTCCCTGATAGCTAATTTCCTAATGCAATTCATCTTTTAATTTACTGGCTAATAGTGCCAAGAGTGTTGATTGTGGAGCCAAGCAAAGTGAATCTGTTAACAATCTCAGTCTCTACACCATTTATCATGATGCTGCTAGTAGGCCCAGTGGTGAGAATCTTTGTTTTCTTGATGTTGAGCTTTAATTCATATTTAAGACTGCAGTCCAAATCCCTACTGTATAAATCCTATGAGATAGAAGAATAAAGTAATTATTTCTCACTGAATTAATTCACCAATATTGTTGTTCTGTGCTGTTGAGTCAGAACTGACTCATAGCTAACTATCCAGAGGGTTTCCTGAGGCAGCAAATCTCACAGGAGTTGAATGCTCATCTTTGTCCTGCAGAGCATCTGATGGATTCTAAACATGTGCCTTTTTGTTGGCAATGTAGCTTCTTACAGCTAGGCCACCAGAGCTCAACAGTATAGTACTATTAATAATGTCAAGAAATAGTTCCTGATTGTTGTACTAAATGTATGTATGTTAGGGAATTAGTGAAAAGTAACAAAGAATACTCTGGTTATGTTTTAAAATTACTTTTCCACCCATCTCAAATTCTGTATTTTATTAAATCTTTCTTATGAACTAGACGTGTAATTTTCTACCATTTGATCCTTAACTAATCCTAATTAATTAGAGGGTGCAAATAATTTAGGTACCAGGATTAAATTAGAGAAATTATAATTTATAATAAATCACAAAAAAAAGCTTAGACTGAAAGTGACTTAACAGTGTTCTCTTTAGATTAAAACTGAAAAAAATTGTAGTTCATTCTTTGTTTCTGTATATCATACATCACTTTTATTAACTTTCATGTGAAAAAAAATCCGTGCATATTTATATGATCATTTTCTTCTTAATTATTGTTCATAGGATTGATATAGTAGAATACGTAAAAAATTATGTGGTTGAAAAGATATATTGAGAAGAATATAATAGGAAAGAGGTAGAATATTTAGTTAAAATTATTGGAGCTGTGTCCACTTATCAGAGTTTTATTTTTTAAGAATAATCACTTTCTGTCTATTATCAGGAGGCTTTCCACCATCATGTCTAAAAATTGGTAAACACTTTAGAACTTAATAATAAAAATACTTGACTTTCTAAGGCTGTTTAATGAGTAATCTGGCTTGTCTCTTGGAAATGTCAAACTTACATAATTGAGTTTTGCTAGCTTTATAATATTGTTTATGGCATGACATGTTGTATGCACACTCTGTTATTACAAACATTAAACAGATTTGTCAAGCAACTGGTGGCAACAGAATTATAATTTCATCTCTTTATGAATCTCATTTTTTGGAGGAGGAAAAATTGGATGTTTTCCTTTGTGTTAATTGACGTGTAGAACAGTTGCATGCCCTGCTTCAGTGCCTCTTATCATTAAAAGAAGCATACAGCAATAGAGATATAATTCTGTGTCTGTCAATAAAAATTTATTTACTCTGTATACTTTAAATTAATTTTATGCTCAAATGTGTTATTTAATAATTAAGAACAATAGTAGTGACTTGAAATATACTGAACCAAATAGCTCTGTGAAAAGAATCCTATTAGGTATTTTTTAACATATATTTTGTTATGTATGAATTTTTTTTTAAATTGAGCTCGTAAATTTGGTTTTTATAGTATTAAACAGTGCAGTGTCTGGCTTCTGTAATTCTGCAAAGGAAGAGAATCTCCATCAACATTAGCAGCACAAAGTCAATTTCATTTAGAATAAGCAAGCCCTAAAGTTTCAGCACCTACTTTTGTCAATTATAATACCAACTGTCTTGTCTCACTGCTTCTGTTATACTCTATATTAGAGTCTTGAATATACCATGGACTGCCAAGTAAACAAATAAATCTGTTGTGGAGAGAGTGAAACCAAGTTTTCTCGTTGGAGGCTAAGATTTTGAAGCTCTGTCTCACATACTTTGGGCATGTGGACAGGTGGGATGGATCCTTGAAGAAGGACATCATGCTTATAAGGGTGGAGGAGAGAAAGACCCCAGATGAGATGGATTGATAACAGTAATTGGAGCAGTGAGAGGTTGGTGTGTGGGAGTCAGTGAGACTGGCTCAGGACAGGGCAGGCTTCACAGCTGTTGTACATAGGGTTGCTATGAGTTGCAGGCAAATTGACGGCACATATCAACAAGAGCAAAAAAGATGAGCAGTCTCCTCCTATGTGATTAAGAGCCTCAGAAACTCAGTGGAGTCAGGTATGAGTCAGTTCTGACTTACTAGCAAGTGGTTGAGTTGTTTGATTTTTTTAAAAAAATTCATTGCAATGAATATATAGAATTTACAGAAAGTACTTAAAATTATGGAGTTTAATTGGGAAACAAGAAGTTAAAATTTGGGTTAGAAGTACTCAGGATACAATTCCTTAGTCAGGACAGCTTCTTAGTGTGCTCTCAGGCAGGTCTTCCTCTGATCCTCAGTTTCTAGACTCTGGACTCTGCCTTATAACTCTGAAATCTTTTAAAAGATCTTTTATGGCTGTCAATTATGTCAACCTATCTCCAAAGTCTTATCCTCCACCCTGTCTCCAAGTAAGCTTAGGCTAAGGCTCAGGCTCTGACTCTCAGGGGCAGCAGTTCTAACTCAGGTCTTTCTCACACCACTCTCTGGTTCTCCAAGATATATTCTGCTGCTGCTACCACTGATATATATTGTTATTGTTGTTGTTATGTGCCATCAAGTCTATGTACAACAGCCCTAAACCCTACTCTATACTGAGCCAATCTTATTGTCTCTGATACAGCTACCCCCATTACCTCAGTCACTGAATCAATCCATTTTATTGAGGGTCTTCCTCTCTTACACTGTACCTTCACCCTCCCAAGCATGACGTCTGTCTCCAAGAACTGATCCTGCCTTGCAACATGTCCAGAGTATATCAGACGGAGTTTCAGAATTCTTGCCTCCAAGAAGCAGCCTGGCTTCACCCTCTCTAGGATGAACTTGTTTGTTCTCTTAGCAGTCCATGGTATATTCAGTACTCTTCTCCAGCATGTGCTACATATTAGTGTCAGGGGTTACCCCCCCCCCACCTTAGGCATGTATTTGTAGTCCAAAAGTACATTTTGCATTCTTTATGTCTGTCTTATTTCTTAATGACATTGAGTTTTCCATTTGCTCCTCAAATTAAGCTTGGCTGGATCTCATTGTTAGTTATCTAACACCTTCCTTATCTGTTCCCACCAGAAAGGTGGCACATATGTTACTAGTTGTCTAGTCTCCTTGAGGGATTCACAAGCACACTACATTTGTATAGTTCTACCAAGCCATGTGGTGAAAATCAATGGCTAAAAAAGCAGCATTGAATAATTTTCCATGTTTGTATTGTTGTGTTTCATAGAGTCAGAACTGACCCATAGTCAACTCTCTGGTGGGTTTTCAGAGACATTTAATTGCATGAGAAGAGATTGTGTGTCCTTCATACATGATATTATAGTCTCCTGGATTTAATTATATAACCTTTATTGGACCCTAAATATTTATGCAAACAAGAAGATGTATAATAGAATCATTTCCAAAACCCTGACATCTCTGTTCTAATCTATAAGAGAGGAAACAAAGGAGGGAGATTAGAGTAGCTAGCTAGGCTATAAATAGATATATAGAGGTATTAACTATATGCCCAAGTATATGTGAGCACAAGTCTAAGGAAAACAAAAATGAAAAATACATGTAAGTATAAATACATGAATAGAATACATGAAAAAAAGAAAAAAATACATGAAATAAATTCTCAAATTCACTATATATCTGTATATATTCATCTTTTCTATTTCAAAATTTTTATTATTATTATTTTAATGTAATTGATTATACCTTGAATATTTTGAAGGCATTTTGATTAATATTCTTCTGATATTAATGATAATTCTTATGTTGATAATTATATTTTGGCTTTAATAATCTTCAGGTTTGTCATGCATTTTATCAGATAAAGAAAAAGAAACACCTGGGCAATGAATTATTTTCTAATCTAATTTGTTGTTTTTGTTGTCGTTTTTGTTACATGCCATCAAGTCACTGGCGACTCATAGCGACCCTATGTACAACAACCTTAAACTCTGCTCTATCCATTGCCAATCTTATTGTTTCTGACACACCTATCACCATTACCCCAGTGACTGAATCAATCCATCTTATGAAGAATCTTCCTCCTGTGCTGTACTAAAATACAATAAGCTGAACTTTATTCATTTAGTAGATTGTTCCACATAAGCTAGAAAGACAGATGGATAGTGTAAAGTTTAACAATATTTGTAACTATGGAGATGGATGGGTAGTTTAAATAATTTAAGTATCACCATGAAAATGTTTGTGGGAAAACTTTACCCCCTGAAGTTGCATTTTAAACAATTAAGGAATTAATTTGGAACAATATAATACATATCAAAGAATATTGTTTAAATGGACACATTGTTTTGTTGTTGTTATGTACCATCAAATCACTTATAAAAGATGGAATTTACAGAAAAAACTAGTTATTCTTTTTGAACTGACAGTGAAAAATCAAGCCTTAAAAGATAATGCTTAATAAATTTTCTTATAACAGAAGATTGCTTTATTTTATGTAATAGTAAATTGTGGAAAATGTTTTTATTATTTATAATCAGTTTATCTGAATAATTGTACTTCACATTTTGAACTATCTCTTGTAGTCCAAGATTGATCCCAAAACACCAAAGAAGTAAATTTCAGAAAGGACAGGGAGCAGGACTTCTTTGGTATCTCCTACAGAAGGAGCTTTTGGACTCATTTGCATTCTGATGTGATTGTAAACTAGCTTTCAGCCAAAAGATTGGTTTCTATTTGGTCATATATGCAATTTTGATCTTGGGCATTAGCTTTCTTTAGAAGTCAGCTTTTTACAGATAGAGATTTTATAGGGCTGTAGGGCTATCAGTTACATTGACTCCAAAGGTATTTTATGAAAAATGCAACGAGGATGGTAAGTAGTAATATTCATGAATTAAAATGTTGTGTATATATTCTGTGGAATATTATACCCATTTAGTAGTGATTGTGCAATATATTTCTGAGAATGTTAAAAATAATCTCAACTATGATATATCATCTCAGTCCAGTAAGAATAGCAGAAGTTGACAGAATAGCAAACAATAAATGCTGGAGAGGTTGTGAAGAAAATGGAACCCTTATTCACTTTTGATGGAAGTGTATAATGGTACAACCACTATGGAAGGTAGTATGGCGTTTTCTCAAAAAGTTGGAAATAGAAATACCATTTGACCCAACAATTCCACTACTGGGAATATATCCTAAAGAAACCATAACTGCAATCCGAGCAGATATATGCACACCCATGTTTATTGAGGCTTTGTTCACAATAGCAAAGAGCTGGAAACAACCCAAGTGCCCATCAACAAACGAATGGACAGAGAGGCTATTGTATATTCACACAATGGAATATTACCCTGCTTTGAAAAACAAAGAACATGAATATTATACAAAATGGATGACCCTGAAGGACTTTATACTGAATGAAATATCTCAGTCCAAAAGGACCAATATTTTATAGTGCCACTGTTAGGAATGACATTAAGGTTGTGGGGAGACTGAGAAAGATGGGATCAATTATGTATACTGCATTGAAAAAGATGAGGAAGAGAACTGTTTAAAAGGGATATATGATTAGTTATTATTGTCATGACAGGCGTCCAGAATGAAGGCAGCATAGTGGAGTGGACTTTGAGGGAGGAATTGCTTAACAATGAAAGAATTTTACTTTTCAAAGAGAAGAGAGAATTAGGGGTAGGGGTGGGCAGGGAGAAAAGTGCAACAATGAATGAATGGAAATCCAAATTCTCTGTAAACTTTCATTAAAATTAATAATGATAAAAAAGAAATGCAGGGAGAAAAATAATATCTATTTAGTAATAAGTGTGATAAAAGACCTGGCCGTCTTCTCTTATAAACCCAGTTGAGCAATTCTGAAATCATAGCATATTCCTCATAAGTATTTTATTAATTTTCTATTTAAATTATATTTTTAAGTATTTACACATTTTTTTACCTGTTGTTATTGTTGTTATGTTTGGACATGTTGCCTGCAACCCATAGCAACCCTACATACAGTGGCTCTGAGCCTGCCCTGTCCAGAGCCAGTGTAACTGATTCTGACACACCAACCCCCATTACCTCATTTACTATGACAATCCATCTCATCTGTGGTCTTTCTCTCCCATACTGTCCCCCCACCATTCTGAGCACGATGTCCTTCTCTAGCAACAAGTCCCTCCTGGTCACATGCCCAAGGTATATGAGACAGATCATCAAAATCCTAGCCTCCAAGGAGAAACTTGGTTTTACTCTAAGACAGACCTATTTGTTTTCTTTGTGGTCGATGGAATGTTCAAGACATTTCTTGAGCACCACAACTCGAATCCATCAATTCTTCTTTTGTCCTCCTTAGTCATTGTCCAGCTCCCTGATGAGTAGCAAGTAACTGTGAAGACTATGACCTGGGTTGCATGTACCTTAATCTCTCAACTGAGATCTTTGCATTTTAGTATTCTGGAAAAGTCTCCAACAGCAGATTTTTCCAGTGCATTTTGTCTTTTGATTTCCTGACTCCTGATGCCAAGAGTGTTGATAGTGGAGCTGAGCAAGCTGTAATTGTTAACAACCTCAGTCTCTTCTCCATCTATCATGGTGCTTCCAATTGGCCCAGTGGTTAGAATCTTTGTCTTCTTGATATTGTGCTTTGATCTATATAGAAGACTACACCTTCTGCAGTAATCACTTCACGTCCTCCTCAGTTTCAGCAAGGAAGGTTGTGTCATCTGCACAACATTGGTTGTTGATGAGTCTTCTTCTAATCCTGATGCTACAATCCATTTCATAAAGTCCAGCCTCCTGAATAATCTGTTCTGCCTAAAGATTGAAAAATTATGGAGACAGTATGCATCCCTGACACACTCCCTTCCTGATTTGGAACCATGCATTGTTTTCTTGCTCTGTTCTGAGAACTGCTTCCTGGTCCAAGTATAGATTTCACATAAGTTCAGTCAATGTTCTGGGATTCCTATTTTTCTCTTTAAAATGAATTTGGCTGACAGAGAAGGATTTGATGAAAAAACATATGTTTAAGAGGCAATGGTGATGAAGGAGGCAGTCCAGGCTTCTCTGAAGGACTTGGAAAAAAATAAAGCCTCAGGGATTCATGGAATATCAATTGACATGTCTCGACAAACAGATGCTGCCCTGGATGTGCTCACAAGGTTGTGCCAAGAAATCTGGAGGACAACTACCTGGCCAACTGTCTGGAAGCGGTCCATATTTATTACCATGCCAAATAAAGGTGACCCAACCGAGTGTGGAAATTATCAAACAATATCAGTGATGTCACTTGCTAGCAAAATCCTGGTGAAGATTATCAAGAAATGTCTTGCATGGTACCTTGACAGAGAACTACTAGAAATACAAGCTGGGTTTAGAAGATGTCATGGTACTAGAGACAGTATCGCCAATCAAGGTGGATCTTGGCAGAAAGCAAAGAGTACGAGAAGAATGCCTGTTTCATTGAAATGTCAGATGGATCTTGGCAGAAAACAAAGAGTACCAGAGGAATGTATATCTGTGTTTAATTTGCTATGCAAAGGCATTTGACTGTGTGGATCACAGTATATTTTTACCTGTGTACAACATACAATGTATCAGAGTATTAAAAAAACCTAAAACCCTGCTTGGTGACTATTGGTTTGATGTTGTTTTTCCCCCCTCGATGCTCTCTTCTGTACTAAATGAATATATTTACTCCCTCTACTTTTCTAATTTTGAAAACCTAACCCCCAGAACCTAAATGCTGAGATGTGTTAGGGAAGATCAAATTATCACATCTAGTAATTAAGTTGTTTTCTCATTGAAAAAAATACTTTATTTTGTGACATTAAATAGAGCATTTAGGGCAGTGCTTTTATGGAATAGCTTGTTAGGTATACACTTGAGTTGGCTGTGACACTTAGTAGTAGAATGTAACCTTGCCTAATTCTACGCCATTTTCACAATCTCCACTACGATTAAACCCATTGTTAATGTCACTGTGGCGACCCAGTCTTCCTCTCTTTACCTGACTCTATATTTTAAAGTATTTCTTTTCCAGGGCTTAGTGCTTCTTTATGACATACCCAAAGTATGTGAGGTGAAGTCTCATTCATTATTCTTGATTCTAAAGAACATTTTGCTATTGTTTATAAAGAGAAGACTTTTTCTAAGATGAAATAACTTAGACAATTACTAACATCATTGTAAGAAATAGCTAATGGACTATGGTTAAAGAAATACACTCTCAGCTTTCCTAGTAGCTGTCACACTTTCTAGTTTTGGAAAGCAGTTTGAATTCATGTGTGGCTTGGTGAGAGAAAGATAGACTCCTCTCATTATCATTTACAGCCTTAGAATCCAATGAAAGGTTACTATGAGTTGCAACTGACTTGATTGCAGTGAGTTAGTGAGATTATGGAATGGCATCAACTTCCTAAATAACATGCCCCTGGAAACTCTAGGAACTTTGATAAGTGATATTTCTAGAAAGGCTTCAGGCCTTTTGTTCATAGGGTCACTGTGAGTTGTGCTGGACTCGAAGGTTGTCAACAATAAGAACAACAACAAAATCTATGCCTTTCTGTCGATATCTGTCTTTCTACCCATCATCCATATAATCGATATCTGTCTATCTATCTATCTATCTATCTATCTATCTATCTATCTATCTATCATCTATCATCTATCTATCCATCTATCTATCTTCTATCTAATATACCATCTTACCTATCTAATCTATCATCATTATTAGTCTGCTTGAAAGTCTTATTCTTTTCCTACCTCAGAATAAGTTGGCAGATGACAAAAGTGATGAGATTCTTCAGCATCTGCTTGGTTGCTCTGTCTGGACCTGATCTGAACGTCTTTTGTTTCTACGAACATTCTCACTTATAGTGTATCTATGCACCTTGGTTAGAGAGACTCTTAACTATGGAATACTTTTCTCATTTAGGTGTAGAGAATATTCAGATAGGACTGAATGAATGTAGAGTAGGAACAATAGAAGTCCTCTGTATGAAAATTAAGTCCTCAGTATAAAGTATCTTTCTGGGCAAAAGATTGTTACAGAAAATTTTCTTTGCAACAAAGGAAGAAATTACTATATTTTACCCCTGGATTTTATGTCCTAGATATTAAAGTCAGTAAAAAAAATTATTCACTTTGCATAAAAAACTATAATTTGATTTTTTATTCAAAGTGAAAATTACTCTTCCACAATTTGTGTTCTTTCACTTCCTTTGGTAAATCTGTTAGTTTTTTCAGATTTAATAAAGGCATTGACTGCAAAAGTCTTCATTTGTAAATGCACAGGAATTACCAATATGTCATACTTCTTCTACCTCAAATGTAAATTCTTCTGTTTGATTTTCATAATATAAAATTGTTTTACTATTGTATATAGGGTTGCTCTAAATTGCAGGTGACTCAATTGCGCTAACAAGAACAAGTACCTATATAGCGTGATGAGGATGGGAAATCTCATCTAAAGTTATTTTTGTTATGTTATTGTTAGGTGCCATCAAGTCAAGTACAACTGCAAGTGACTCTATGAACAAAAGATCTGAACCTAGTCCTGTCCTCACACTTCGTGACACATAGGAGCCCATTGCAGCAGTCACTGTGTTAATCCACCTAGTTGAGGTTCTTCCTCTTCTTTGTTAACCCTCCACCCTTCACAGCATCATGTCCCTCCCTAAGGAATAGTCCCTCCTAGCAGTGTGCCCAAAGTACGTGAGGTGAATCCTCATCACTTATGCCTCCAAGGAATGTGGTTTACTGCCTCAGAAAACCTGCTGGAAAGTCAGCTATGTGTCGATTCTGACTTGACAACATACAATAGAAAGAGCTGTCTCTATAGGAGTATTTTCCCAGCTTCCATAAAACAAGTTCTATTTTTTATAGAAGCTTATCTCTTTGCTTATTTGTATGTTGTTTCTAATTTCCATTTTTCAATTTCATTTCACATCATCAGATTCTGAATTCTATGTCTCAGGGACTATTTTTCTCCTCCTAAAGTATTGAATCCCAGTGTTTTAAATAGAATCGCTGATAGCAGTCAGTTAATATTTATTGGGTAAAAGGAGAGTAGAAGAAAGAGAGTGACTGATGAGGAACTATTGTTTGTTCTCCTTTTCCTTGTTTCCATCCAGAGATGCCTCATCTTCTGAAGTGTCTTTTCTTATCCTACCACCTCAGAGTATTCTGACTTGTTTCATTGACATTCTTGTTTTCTTTTGGCTTTAAAATTTCATGTTCACTTTTATTCTTCCTTGGTAAGTTGCTGTTGTTAGGTGCTTTTGAATCTCAACCAACTCATATCTCATCCTCCAGTGGGTTTTCAGAGGCAGTAAATTACACAGGTGGAAATCGCCCATTTTTCATCTGTGGAACAGCTATTTACTCTACAACCAGGAGAAGATAAAATAAATGAATGGGATCTTCTAAGAATCAAATCTCTATGCACATCCCAAAACTTCTCCAACAGGGGAAAAAGTGAAGCCACAGACTCGGAAAAAGTATTTG
>NW_006399906.1:960406-962796 GCF_000299155.1 Elephantulus edwardii | reverse complement strand
GAAATCAAATGATAAAAACCAAACAAACGAACAACTCTGCATCCAACTTTGGTAAGACCTTAGAATGATAATGTACTAAATATTGAAAAGAATAAAGACTTTAATACCTTAAAAATATATATATTAATGTTTTTTTTGCCACTTACTCTATTGCATATTGTCTTTATACTAGTTTTTTTTTGCCAATTACTGGCCAGTATCTACTATTCTGCATGGAGCTAATTGTAGTGTAATATATGTTGAATGAACATTTGTTGATTTTTCATAGCATATATTAAAGAACATAAAATAATTATAACCCATTTGGTACAGAGTGAAGGTTAATCTTTTTCTTACCTCTATACTTTTCTTTACTGTTTCTTCAGGAAAGGAGACTGAAAAGGCCAAGGATCGATATGATAAAGCCACAATGAAGCTTCATATTTTGCATAATCAGTATGTATTGGCATTGAAAGGGGCACAGCTTCATCAGAATCAGTATTATGAAACCACACTTCCTCTGCTCCTGGATTCCTTACAGAAGATGCAAGAAGAAATGATAAAATCATTGTAAGATAAATTTTGTTTTTCACAAAATGATTTCAACATTCTTTTCTGATGTAGTTAATCCTTTGTATAAAGGTTATCTGTATTTCATTAGCTTGGCTATTGACTTAGCCTAAACAGCATTCCAGACCTCTTCTACCTTCCTTGTTCTTAATTTTTACTTCTAATGACCTTTCAGTTTGTACTTATGGAATGCACTCCTTTTGATGTAATTTTGTTTTGCCCTAATTACATGGAAAGTTAAATGGAAAAAAAAATAAGAGTTGGTAAACATTAAGTAATTCTATGCCTGCAGAGAGTTGGGCATTTAGATCTTAAATGCTTGAGAAGTGCCAAGGAAGAACATCTTTGAAGGTTTATTTACCAGCCCTTTGTTCTCTTTTTCTTTGTGAGATTAAAATCAACGAGTAATTATTGAAGTTGTATTATGTACAGATTGCCCAGTCTAATGTTTGGAATGTAGTAATGAACAAGCTGCAGGTTTTACCTCCAAGAAGCCAACAGTCTACCTTGATTGTTCAGACAATGCAAATGTATTTATCATATACATTTATACTAGATGAGAGAGCTCCGATGACATCATCTTTAGTGAGTTAAACTGCTAACCAAAGGATGCACATCTCCAGCAGATCAAATTTACCAGCAGATCAATGTACTATGGAAAAAAGAAACAATGCTTTGGTGAACTCCATCTTCTGTTTCAGCTGATTTCAGCTGATTTTTTTAAAGGACTAGACTCACTTTTCACTGAAAAGGAAATTGATGACATCCTTGAGTGTTAGAATTGCTGCAGAAGAGGAGTAGGAACTAAAGAAGAAAGAAAGAAATGGAGTATGATTGAAGGAGAGTTAGAGGAGAAGAATTATGTGGTTGATTTTTATCTCCTAGGTGAATATAAATTTGATTTTATCTTCCTGGTGAATCTATACATGAATAGTGAATTACTAAAAATCTTAAGCCAATCAAAAGCAGCCTCCTAAAATATACTTTCTCTGTAATGACATAATTTAACAAATGAGCTCCTACTTTAGAATACCCTGGAATGGAGCAGGAAATTAATATGACAGATTATTATGAGCCTTTTTCAGGTTATAAGAAAGACTTGGATATTGAGTGGTATGTACCTAAACAACAATTTGTAAAACAAAACAAAAACAAAAACAAAAAGTACCATCTCACTAATACAACACTTTACTCAATGCTTTCATTTACATTTGCTCACTTCTTGTAGTAATCTCCAGAATTAGAAAGAGCAAGATTTTATTATCTGGGTTCTATCTGTTGCAGACAAAAACTGGCATAGATTATAAAGAGAGGAAAGATCTAGGTGTTGTGTTCTAAAGAACTCAGATTGCTTTTCATGAGAGGGAGATTCAAGAAGAAGAGTTATATTAACCTTTTCATTTTATTTGTAATTTAAGTACTCACCAGAATTGGGTCCCTTGACTTACACTTTTGGTTTTCCCCTGTTTTATCCATTTTTTAAATGAAATTAATTTATTTATTTTTCATTTCAATGAGTATCTACAGAGATTTTGGAATTCCATTCCATTTTTATGAAAACATGCTTTGCCATTTATATAATCATCTCTATAAAAAACATCTTCAAATATGAACCTAAAAACCATATAAGAACAGACCATTGTCCAACCTGTTTTAAAACTGCTAAGTTATTTTTAAAAACAACGTTTTATGACACTATTTTTACTTCATAATATATTGTTGTTGTTGTTATGTGCCGTCGAGTCGTTTGCGACTCATAGTGACCCTGTTTTACAACAGCCCTAAACCCTGCTCTACCCTGTGCCAATCACATTGCCTCTGACACACCCATTCCGATTACC
>NW_006399906.1:947535-959082 GCF_000299155.1 Elephantulus edwardii | reverse complement strand
TGGAAATATGAGTCATATACATAATTTAAAAATTTTAAGAGTTGTGGAAGATGTTTTCGTACTGAAGTAGTAAAATACTTTGCTATTAAGATAGAGATTGGCACTTTGCTCCCAACAGCTTCTGTTAAGGAAAATGATATGGCAGCTTGCTTCCAAAATGATAGCAACCTTGGAAACCTGATAGGCCAGATCTTCTTTGTCTTGTAAGGTCACTAGGAATATTAGTTAGAATTGATTTGATGACAGTGGGGGGTTTTTTTGTTTTTGATTTTGTTTTTTTTTTTTTTAAATAACTCAAACTCATGTGATCGAGTCCATTCTGACTCATAGGGACACATCATTGGGCATCTGAGGTGGTAACTTTTAATGGAAGAGGCTTCCTTTCTTTCTCTTTTGGAGTCACTGGGGCAGCCTTTGGGGTAGCAGCAGAATTAACTATGAACTGTACCACCAAAACTTCCCTTTTGAAAAAGAATTGTATTAAAAAATATAAAAAGCATAAAATTTTTATTAATAATCTATTTAATCCAATATATAAAAAATTGCTATATAATAATGTAATCCTTTTAAAAATTAATAATGGATGTTTTACTTTTTTTGTTGTAAGTCTTCAAAATCTGGTTTGTGTTCTGAAATTAAAACAGATCTCAATTATAATATCTGTATATTAGGCAAATTTCCTAATTTGCCTAAACACATTCTTTAGAGAAGTCTGTTGGCACAGTCTATAGCAAGTTAACCCACAAGGTGTATCTCCCTGGTTGTCAGAATCCATCTCCTCAGGAGAAAGATGGGCTGTCTCTTTCTGTGTAGTTTATAGCCTCAGAAAACCCAGTGGAAGGTCAGCTTTCGTCATTTCTGACTCAACAGCAATGAATGAGTGATACATTATTTGGTGAATAGTTTAATGAATGCTTTCAGAGAAAGCATCTTTTCTTGACTCCTTTCTTTTACAAATAAAATACATACTGGAATTTACAATAACCAATTTTGGGATATTTTGGATAGTTAATGATAAGGTCAATATTTTATTTATATTTTTCTTTCGAATTTATGGTAGATAAAATTGCAGTATACAATTCTTTTTTTCTGGTAGCTTTTAGGTTTAAAAGCTAGCCTCAGGAAACTATGGACTTGGAGAAGAGTTGAAAGTTTTGTGTTCAAGACTTGTTCATAGAGTCACTATGGGTCATCTACGACTCTATGGTACTTAAGAACAACTTAACAACAAAGTTTATTTTAAGGAATGTTGTATATTATAAAATAGGCCTTATGTACATTTCACTAGTATAATATTTAGTGAGTTGAACTTCATCATTTTTCCAGGAACCTTCATATATACACATAAATACATCAGTATATAACCACACACCTTTGTACAGCAAGTGGACAGAACAGTACTATACCACTTAGAAGAATGTTTGGCCAAAAACAATTAAAACCATGCCTGCCTGAGGGCTGCAGATTAAAATCAACCACTTTTGGCTTGGTAGCATAATTTTCTATCCACTAGGTCAAAATAACTCTCTCTGTATTATTGTTTGCTCGCCATTGGGTGTGAGTTGATTTTATAAGCCTCCTGTTTAAAAAATGCATTTGGGCCCTTAGGTCTGCAGCCCTTGGGTTTGGTTTTAATTGGTTTTGGTCAAATATTGTTTTAAGTGGTATAGCACTGCTCTGTCCATTTGCTGTATGGAGGTAACTCCTGGCTACTGTGATGCTCAGTACTGTGACACTGATGTGTCAAATGAGATAATGGTTACCCATGGGGGACAGTGTTTGGTGGAGTTCCATAATTAAAACAAACTTGAAAGCAGGAGTGGGAGTGGCATCCACCTCTGAAATAACCTTGTCTCCGAAACTCTGTGAACGTGGAGAAATGGTGAAAGTTAGATGTGTTCAGATCTGTCATACATAGGGTCACTGTTGAGTTGTCTATGACGACAGTTAACAACCGTCAAACCTTTAAGCAGGAGTGGCATCCACTACCTAAACCACATGCCTGTAGAAACTCTATGAACTTGGGGAAATGACAAGAGTTATAGAAAGACTTCTGGTCTTTTTATTCATAGAGTTGCTATGTGTCATCATTGACTCATCAGTAATCAACGACAACAACAACAACCAAACCTTTATTGTTTAATGCCATTCCATTCACCAATGTATCTATTTATTAATTTTTACTTTCCTTTCCTCCCTTCTCATCCTTGTTAGTGCTACAAGATTGATTCTGTGTAGCATCTTTTTATATAGCTTTTTATATTAGTTGTCTTATGCCGTAATTAACCCTTTTATAACTGATGTAAGGCATTCAATATAATTTATTCTAGATTCATCCATGTTGTATAGTATTTCATAACTTCTTAATTCTTTTTTAGTGATGAAAAACATTCCTTTGTCAAAGTTTAGCTGTTTGTCCATTGGCGAAATATTTTTACCACTAAACTCTTTTCTTTTGCAAATAATATTGCAATAAATGTGTGTGTGTGTGTGTGTGTAGGAGGAGGAGGAGGAGTAGAAGCAGGAGTGGCATCCACTTCCTAAACAACATGCCTCCAGAAACTCTATGAACTTTGATAATTGTTGCTAGTTGTAGAGGGACTTCAAACCTTTTGTTCATAACGTCTCTATGAGTTGTGCTTGACTGGAAGGCAATCAGCAACAAAAACAGTGGGTTTAACAAAGGTTAACATAACCTTGCTTGTGGAAACTGAAGAAGACCTGAAGTGCTTGCTACAGAAGTTCAAGGACTATAGTCTTCAATATGAATTGAATCTCAACATCAAGAAGACAAATTCTCACGACTGGGCCATTTGGCAGCACTATGATAGGTAGCGAAGAGAAGAGACTGAGGTTATTAATAATTACAGCTGGCTTGGCTCCACAGTCAACACTGTTAACATCAGCAGTGAGAAATTAAAGAATGAATTGCATTGGGAAAATCTGCTGTCAGGGACCTCTCCAGAGTACTGAAAAGCAATTAGTCTAGAGACTAAAGTGTACCTAATACAGGCCGTGGTGTTCTCAATTCCTTGCTATGTGTCAGAGAGTTGGATAATGACTAAGGATGACAGAAGAGGAATTGATGTCTTCAAATTGTGGTGCTGGAGAAGAGTCTTGAACGTACTAGGGACTGTAAAGAAAAGAAATAGATCTATTTGGGAGAGGGTGAATTCAAGTTTCTCCTTGGAGGCTAGGATTATGAAGCTCTGTCTCACAAGCTTTGGGCACATGGCCAGGAGGGAGTGATCCTTGGAGAAGGACATCATGCTCAGAAGGATGGAGGGACAGCACAAGAGAAGATGACCCTGGATGAGATGGATTGATACTGTAACTGAGGCAGTGGGAGTTTTTGTGTCGGAATGAGTGAGACTGGCTCAGAACAGGGCAGGCTCAGAGCTGCTGTACATAGGGTCACTAGACATAACAACACTATAATAATAACACTAGACATAACAACAACAACAGTGAGGTTAATAGATCAAATGGTATTTCTTTTCCCAAATTTCTAAGAAAATGCCAAACTGCTTTCCATATTGACTCTACCATTTTGCATTCCCACCTGCACCGTATGAGAATTCCAATCTCTCCACATCCTCATCAGCATTTCTTCTTTGCTGAATTATTGAACTTTACTCTTTTCATTGAGGTTAGATGATATCTCATTGTTTTCTGACCAAGATAAAGGTAGGTGACTTTTAGTTCACGGCCCTCAGGCCAGTCTTTCATTGTTTTTGTTCAGACATTCCTCTAGGTCGTATAGCCCTGGTGTACAAGTTGTCGTCCTGTGGTCACTTGTGGGTACTGTGAGGCTGAACACTGTGACACGGATGTGTCAAATGCGTTAATGGTTGGCTATCCAGTGCGGACTGAGAGTGGGGTGGAGCTCCTCAATTAAATAAGCGTGGAAGGAGGAGCTGCATCCACTTCCATAATAGCTTGCCTCTGGAAACCCTATGAACCTGGAGAGAGGATGAAAGGCACCCATGCGTTGAGGACTGTCCTTCATAGGGTCACTATGAGTCGCCTGCGACTCGACGGCCCTTCACAACAACAGTAATAGCTAATGATCTTGAGTATTCTTCATGTGTTTGCTGGTAATTTGAATATTTTCTTAGGTGAAATGTGTGTTCATATCTTTTGCCCATTTTGTGATTATTATTGTTGTCTTCTTGGTGAGGTGTTGGAATTTTGTATAAATTTTAGAGATTACCAGATATTTTCCCCAGTGTATAGGCGCCCTTTGTCTTTTGGAGAAGTCTTTTGATGCACATGGAATTTGATATTTAGGAAGTGCCAGTTATTGTATGTTTTCTTATATTTGATAGTATATTTATGCCATTGATTAAATTCCAAGTTTGCCTCAGCTTTTTCTTTGATGATCTTTATAGTTGTAGATTTTACACATAGGTCCTTGATTAATATTTAGTTAGTTTTTAAATATCATATAAGTTACATAGCTCTTGTTTGACTTTTTCTATAGGTCGATATCTAGTTTTGCCAGCACTATTTGTTAAAGAGGTTGTCTTCCCCCTAATTAGTGTATTTCATTTCCTTATGAAAAAGATTAACTGTCTATAGGTGGATAGATTTATTTTTAGGATCTCAATTCTATTCCACTGATCTATGTAACTGTATTAAGCAGTAGTACCAAATTACTTTGATTATTATGACTGTAAAATGGACTTTGAGGTCAGAAAGTATAAGGTTTCCTACTTCGTTTTTCTTTTTCGTTAGCACTGACTTATCTATGGTCTTTTTCCCTTCCATATGAAATTGATGTTTATTTCATGGAATGCTTTCTCTCTCTCTCTCTCTGTGTGTGTGTTATGTTGAGAAGACATACATATGTACAGTATTAAGTGTGGATGGATGAGGTTTACATGCCTCCTTCTAGCCCAATGCCTTTAAAATCTGTTTCGTATGGCAGAGGACTCAATTTATCATTTTTTAAAGTAATTTACTCTGAAGTCTTCTATAAAGTATTAATATGCTAAAGACAAGAAACCCAAAGTAGACGTATTTTTATTGGAATTTATTTTCACTCTCTAGGTATCTTAGAGCTTTTATGTTTATTCTTCATCCGTTTCTGATTTATTATTATTATTTTTATTGTTTCAGTAAGGATGATTTCTACAGAACTTATAAAATCTATACTATTTTATGTTTCTCTTGGGTATATTTTAACTGAGGAACCTAGTTGATATAAAGGTATTTTAAAACTTAGCAGTTTTATACTTGTATATTTATGTGAGTGTTTAGTTATTTTAATATATTTAATTTTAAATAGATGCTTATTTAATGAATGATTAGAAGTGTTGTCAATAAATAGAATTTTTGGTGCATTTATAAACAAAAGTGTTTTTACACTGTGCCATATATTGAAAATAGTGAATAGTCATTACAGAAATACATGTAGCAATTGATTTTTATTACTTCAGTTCTTTTCTTCCTATGTTCTTCCTCTTAAAATGATAATGAATGAAAGGAAAATATATGATATTAAAGAAGTGACGTATTCCTACATTTAGGTTCTCATTTGTGAATTTAATGATAAAGCCATGAGGTTATTTTTGCTTGCATTTTATTTTCCACACACAAAAAAGGACAGTAGTTAGTTAAAATATTTTAGCTACTCTGGTCAGCCATATCTTTCCAACCCAATTGTACTGCCTTAGAGTTAATTCCAAATCAAAGAAACTCCATAGGATGGAGTAGAACTGCTCCATAAGTTTATAAAATTATTTTCTTCTGCTTCTTTTTCCACAGAAGGGCTGTTGGTTCAAACTGCTTTAATAATATACCACATACCACATAGTCCCTACCTTCAAACAGTCTAGTGTATATTATAATATAGGAGCCTTTGTACTATATTTGAAGTACTCTTTTCTGCTAGATTTTACAAGTTGTATCAGATAACACATCTTCTACTTTAAAGATCACTAAGAAGGAAAATGAAAATAAAACAAAACAAAAAAGCAAACCAAACATACCATCTCTAAATACTTGATCAGGGAGTGTTGTGGCCCGTAAAGTTGTACTTTTAAAACAAAGTCTTTTAAGAGCCTTTGGCAGTTTGAATGCATGAGCAACTCTGAGGAAGAACTGTCAGTCTCCTCTCTTTATGATTTATAGCCTTGGAAACGTTGGCGTGTAGCAAATTTAAAAAGACATAAACTTCCTTCCGCTGGATAGTAATGAACTTTATTAATAAAGGGTTTCTTTTTTCTTCTTGAAAGATCTTGCTAGTGCAGTAACAGATTTATATAGCTAGATAGGTATTCTCTTTTTCTTTTATTGACGCTTCATTTTTTAAACATGATGTCTTTCCAGGCATCTAAGGATCACTCTGATAACATTTCTTCCAAGGCAGATTTGTATAGTACCTTTATGTTATAATCTGTGCATGAAATAAATGTTACTTAAGACTACATTGATAAATACTCATATTGTTTCTTAAGTTTATTGCTCTGATTACTTCTAAGATCTGCGATCCCCTTAACAAAACCTTAAACTACTGTAAAAATTTATTTTTTCCAGAAAAGGTATATTTGATGAATACAGCCAGATTACCAGTCTTGTTACAGAGGAAATAGTGAATGTCCATAAAGAAATTCAGTTGTCGGTTGAACAGATAGATCCTAGTACAGAATATGATAATTTCATAGATGTTCACAGGTATGATTTTTTTATATTTTGTTCAGTATTTTCTATAAGTTTGAATAAAACCAGAAGAAATATTTAAGACTATGCCATGCTATAGAATATTTTAGATTGTTCTTAATGAGTTTAAAATTCTCATAATGATAATTATTTAATTTACATAATAATATTTTAAAATGTTTATTATGCCATTGTTTAAATTTATAACATTGCTTTATTTTTAATATTCATGAAGTAAAATAGCATCACTTTATATACATGTATACGTGTGTATACGTGCCCACATGCATGCACACAAACACACATATATGTTTAACTTTATGATTAATACTTTTCCATAAAAGAATTGTTTTATACTCATTACAGCTGTGGCATGAAAATGTGGTTTATACCTGGTTTCTAGAAAGCAGACAACTAAATTTCAAGTTGCTTCACTAGCTTTTTTATGTCTAGAGTTTCGTGTACTAAGCTATTTTATAGTAGTGTATTAATATTGACCAAAATTTTGTTTTCCTAGGACAACAGCTGCTAACGAACAAGACATTGAATTTGATATTTCCTTACTAGAAGAAAATGAAAATCTTCAGGCAAATGAAATCATGTGGAATAATTTAACAGCAGAAAGTTTGCAAGCAATGTAAGTATTTACATATCTGAACTATTTAAAATATTAATGTTATCATTGTTTGGTACTTTTTCATTGCTTCTAACTGATGGTGACCTTGTGTACAACAGAAAAAAATGATACTCATCGCTATACCTATAGTGCTTAAGACCATTTTTGTAGCAAATATGTTAGTCCGTGTCATTGACAGTCTCTCTCTTTTTCATTGACATTCTGCTTTATCAAACATGATATTTAGCTACAAGTTTTGGTCCCTCTTGGTGAGGTGCCCAAAGTATGTGAGGTGAACTTTTATCTGAGGGACATTTTGGCTAAACATCCTCCAGGACAGATTTGTTTGTTCTTTTTATCATTACCGGATATCAGAGGCCTCAGTTTCTCTTTGGTCCTCTTTATTCATTGTCTGACTTTCACATGCATATGAGGCAATTATAATGCCATGGTTTGGGTCAGGTGCACTATTGTTTTTAAAAATGACCTCATTGCTCTCTAACAGTTTACTCATTGCAATTCAGTGACCATTATTTGCACTCTTAGCTGCTGCTTGCATGGACATTGACTATGGATGTAAGTATGATGAAATGTATTTTATCAAATTAAAAATTCCATTTATTTTTCAAATGAGAAAAGTACACTAAAATGCATTTGATTTTCATTTTGTAAAAATAAAATCTTCTGACTAGTACTTTTCTCATTGCCATCTCTAATGTTGATAATGCTCAGAATCAAGTTCTGTGTAAAACTGCTTATGTTAATTTGCTCAATAACTAGTCATAGCTTACACTGAACTAATTATGCTTTATTTTCTTCAGAACTTGGTTTTATTCATTATCCCATTTGATCCTGAAAAATGACGATGACATCCATTTTGGAAATTAAGATATTAAGTGTGAGAGATTAGGGACTCATTGATATAGAACCATTTGGTATGAAAAATTGAGTGTTCATTAAGTTCTTTTCTGTTTAGACCAAGATATTTTCTATTATAAGTTATTAAATAAACTACCTCTTTATTACTAAAATAGAAAATTTTTAAAGTATTGTCAGAACTGACTCATAGCTGACTCTTCAGCATGTTTTCAGAGGCTGGAAATGAAATTGCATTAGAGAAAATTTTCCATATTTTTTCTGTGGAACAGCTGGTGGATTAGAACTTCCTGCTTTTGTTTGGGTTGACAGCACAACTTCTTATTGCTGGGTCACTGGAGCTCCCTAAACTTTAAAGTAGTTTTATAAATTTTAATGCTTTTTTTAGTACCTATTAAACATTAACAACAATTAATAGTACATTTTTGAGCTTAGAAAGTGTTATCAGGCCTTTCTACTTATAATTATTAACTTGCCTCATAATTTTATTTGGAAGCAACATCGGAATTCTTACAAGTACTAGTAAACATGTCTGCTTCTCTCTATAAGAAAACAACAGTGAGAAAGAGTTATTCACTTGTTTTCTCTTCAACTTTGAAGATAACATCTTGGCATTAGAATTGAATATTAAATATATCAAATGACTCAGCCGAAAGGTACATATTGTTTGTTCACATCTAGTGTAATTAGACAGCTTCCTTTCTATTGTTCAGTAACATTGTAGTGTTCAAACAGATAATGAACTCAGTGGTAATACCCAGGCATTAACTTTTGAGGTAAAGTGTGGTATCTTATAGTGTGTGTAAACATGTGTAGGTGTCATGTGGATGGTTGTCTTTCACCTATATTAACTTTACAAAGGGGAAACGTTCTCATCTGCAACATCCACAATACCAAACCAATTCCCATAAGATGACTCAGACTTCATACTCTCACATCCACTTTTACTTAGACTTTCAACTGAATGGCCCTCATAGTGGGTCTGAAATCTATTGCAGTTGCCACATAGATTTCACAGAGCCATACTCAAGATCATGGGGTTTACAAAGGAAGTTAACAGGTTGCAATTCAGGTTGGCAGCAGGATACACTTTCTCCATCAGGACAACTTCTCAAGTGTGTGTGCAGACTCTTTCACCTTCAGACTCATGTCTTAGGTCAGTTTTATAAAGCCGTTAGTCCTACCAATTATGATGTCTCCCCTCGGTCCTCTAGCAGGCTTGGCTGAAAGCACCTGCCTGTAGATCTGTAGGTCAGCAGCTGCAAGTCACCTGCCTCCTGCTGGTCTCTGGTTCTCTGTTGAGGCTGCTGTTAGTCTTGTGTATGTGCTAGTCTGACAGATGTAGGAATTTCTGACCCTGAAGGATGTGTGCTGCATTCTTTGCCGCTTCTTGGTGTGATTCTCCTCTTCTGCTCTTAAACCTGCTCAATTTAAACTTGGTGGGATAGGAAAACAGAACAATCCATAATGATTAGTTTAAATACCCCCTGTTTCATGTTTCCACCCAATTTTATGGTTTAAGTCAAAGCCGATATTTAGGAAAGGCATTTAGAACAGTAAACTCATGACATTACATTGGCCAAATGGCACTGAGGATATGAATACCAGAAGTGGACTAATGGTAAAGAGTTATGATGGCTACCTAAAGGTACTTGATTGAAATCTACCATGGAAGAAAGATGGTCAGTCTCTTCCCGTGTTTTCTGCCTCTGAAAACACATTGGAGAATCAGCTATGGGTCAGTTCTAACTTGATGGTACACAACAACAGTAACAAATCATTTGTACAAGATGAAGGTTTAGTAATTATTTTGTACTGTTTGCTTATAATAATAATGTAGTTATGGGCATACCTTAACAGTAGTGAGTTTACATTAGTGACCATTTTGTGATTTGTGAAGCTATTCCCAAAGTCTCAAAGCCCTCTACATGATTTTCACTTTTTCTACTGCCTTTAGATATGTTATTACAAGGCAAACTATTTCTAAGCCAGTGAGTCTCAACTAGGGTAATATTTATACCCTTCAGAGCATATTTGATAATTTATGAAGAGACTTTTAGTCCTCAGTTATCTAGTTTGTAGAGGCAGGGATACTGCTAAACATCCTACACAGCACAAAAATGCCTACCATAACTATGAGCTATCTAGCCCAAAGTGTCAGTAGTGCCACGGTTGAGATTCTACTCCAGACAGTAGGGTTACATCGTAAACAATGGATGACAGAATTTCTCTGTTTTTTAGTTCTGGTAGTAGTTGGTGAATAATACAACTTACTCCTATGTTTTTTTATGACTATGGTACCACTCAAATGATAGAGCTCCTCAGTAGTGATAATGCTCTTCAAAGATAAAGCTTCATCTCCCATACTTTAGGCTTGTTACTAGTGGAAGTGATTCCTTGAAGAGGACATTATGTTTGGGAAGGTTGAGGTGTTACGAAAGAGAGGAAGACCCTCAACCAAGTGGATTGACATGATGGATGCAGCAATGGATACTCAAATGTGTCAGAAATAGGATGACACAGAATAGGACAGAGTTGTTCATAGGCTGGGTGTGAGTCATACTCACCTCGATGGCACCTAACAACAGCAACAACAAATGTACAATCCAGAATCACAGTGACCCACAAGTTACACCAGTACAGCAGACTGACAGACAAGTGCTATCCTAATAAGAGCAAATTATAAGCAAGCATTTACACACCTAAACTATAAGTCCCCTATATAATGAACTGACAGATAGGTGTTATACCTTTAACAACAAACCCTAAAAAGAATCAGACATACAAATCTCATGGCTCAGGATATAGTTTTCTGGCCACATTGGGGGTATTTGGTTCAGATAGTGGCTCATCTGGCTCTTTGATTCTAATGCTTGGCACGAGACCCAAGGTCCAACTTGGCTTTCTTCCTAGTTTCCTGCAGAGATCTGCTTCAAGGCACAGAAGCCCCAGGATGGTGACTCACTTGTCTCTCTAGCTGCCCTTGAAAATCCATTATAAGGCACCAAGGGAAAGTAACCCCACAGTGGTAACTTGGCTTGAAAACAAAATCTATATGCATTTTTTATACCTAACTCTATATGAAAAGCCAGTTGTCTGAAAGGAGCTTGGTTTAAAATCAGGAAGAATGTGCATGAAGGTTAAAAGTTGGGGACCAGGAAGAAGAATTAGCAGTTAGAAAACATAGACTGGGTGACAGAAATGAGGCTGGGGATAGAATGATAGAGTTCTACATAATAAATGATTTATTCATAGCAAACATCTTTTTTTAAAAAACATAAACACAGACTATACACATGAGTTTCACCCGATGTATGCACAAGAATCAGATTGATTACATCTGTGGAAGGAATTGTTGAAGTTCAGTATCAGCAGTGAAAACTAGGCCAGGT
>NW_006399906.1:929431-937958 GCF_000299155.1 Elephantulus edwardii | reverse complement strand
AGCCAGTGCTTCTTGGAGACAGAGATCGTGAAGCTTCTTCTCTCATGCTTTGAGAGTGTGTCCCTTTGAAAGATACATCAAGCTGGGTTAGGTGGAGGATCAGTCAAAGAGAAGATCCTCAATGAGATGGATGAACACAGTGACTGCAGCCATGGGCTAAAGTGTATCAGATGATGAGGATGACACAGAATAGGACCCAGGTCTTTTATTCATAGGGTCACTTTGAGCCAAACTCTACTCAGCAGCACCTAAGAGCAATGATATTAGTGTATAATAAAAGGAAACACTACTGGCTCTGCAATATCCTAACAATATCTGCTGTTGCACAGTGTGTGCAAGTTTATCTGGTTAAGCATCTTTTCAAATGCTACTCCTTTAGTTTACGAAACATGATGTTCTTTGTGACTGGCCATTCCTGGTATTCTGTTAAAAGTATTCGTGATAGAGTTGCACTAACTATCTCAGTTATGCTGCTAAGGACTATTCCTTATTCAAGGGATATTTGCTCTTCATGCAGTCTCTTTGATATCTGCTGATATTGCCAGAACAATATCCATTATCCTTAAATCTTTTTCATTCATGTCCAACTTTCATATGCGTAAGAAGAAACTGAAAATGCCGTTGTGTAAGTCAAGTGCACTTTCACCCTCAGAGTGACATTCTGTCTCTTGCTGCTTTCGTGGATGCTGATTATGGGTCCATATAAAATTAAATCTTGACACCAAATTATTCTTCTACATAATGATGCTTTTAATTGGTCCACTTGTAAAGATTTTTCCTTTTTAAAAATTATGAAATTATTTTAGTGAAAGTTAACAGATTAGTTGGATTTTTCATTCATTCATTGTTGCACATTTTGTTCCCTTCACCCCCTGCCTCAGTTCACTCTGTTGTTGATTGCCGTTGAGTCAAGCATCACTCATGGTGAGCCTATGAACAGAAGGCCCGAAACCTTTCTATAACTATCAACATTTATTAAAGTTCCTAGAGTTTCCAGAGGCATGTTGTTTAGGAACTGGATTCCACTCCTGTTTCCAAACCTGTGTTAAACTGGGAGATCCACTAAACACTGTCCACTGTACCTGTTAGGCATTTGTCACCCAATGGCACAAGGTTCAGCATCACGGCAACCCCAGGTATATTGACAGTATAGTTCTGAACATTTAAAAGAATGCTCTTCCAAAATATAATAACTACCAACATTTAAGTACAGTTCTCTCCCCCGAATCACCACCCCCCCCAGTCTACTTTTCTATGTACCTCTTTTCTGGACTGTTGTCATATTAATACTTTGTAATCATATATATATATATTCTTTTAAACATCTTTCTTTCTTTCTTTCTTTCATCTATCCCAATGCAGTGTTCATTATTTATCTCCTCTTTTAGCTTTCCCCTATCCCCCATGTCAGGTCTAACACTGTTTTATGCAGTATTTATCCTTTTGTGACTGAGATATTTACTCAGCATAATGTCCTCCAGCGTTACTCATGTTGTATGATATTTGATGAGTTCCTTGTTTTTCAGTGATACAGTGATAATAACAATGGGCTCAAGTATTTCTCGGATTGTGAGGATGGTGTAGATAGGGCAAGGGTTTGATTTGTTCATAGAATTGCTCTGAGTCATAGAGAGAGCTCTATTGGCCTCGTTTGGATAGAAAGTTATGCTACCAAGCCAAAGGTGGGTAATTTGAATCTGCGGCCCTCAGGCCTAGTTTTATTTGGTTTTGGTCAAACATTCTTCTAAGTGGTAAAACACTGGTTTGTCAATTTGCTCTGTAGAGGTAACTTGTGGTTGCTGTAATGCTAAACACTGTGACACTGACATGGCAAATGCAGTAATAGTTACTCATGGTAGACAGTGTTTGGTGAACTCCTCAATTAAAACAGGCTTGGAAGCATGAGTGGCAGCCTCTTCCAAAATTGCTTGCCTCTTAAAGAATTGATGAAAGTTTTACAAGTGTTCAGGTCTTTTTGTTTGTAGGGTCACTATGAGTCATCTACGACTAGACAGCACTTACCACCACCAACAACAACATATTCCATAGTGTGACTAAATGACAGTTTTTCTATGCATTCATTTGTTGTTGGGCACTTGGGTTGCTTCTGTCTCTTTGCTGTTACGAATAATGCAGCAAAAAACATGGATGTGCATATATTTAATTTCTTTAGGGTATGTTCCTAGTAGTGGAATTTCTGGGTCAAATGGTATTTCTATTTCCAGCATTTTGAAAAAGCGCAAAAGTGCTTTCCATAGTGGCTGCACCGTTTTATACTCCCACCAGGAGTAAATGTTGTAATCTCTCTACAACCTCGTTAGCATTTATTGCTTGTTGCTCTCTTGAAATTTGCTATTGTTGCTGGGGTGAGATAATATCTCATAGTTGTTTTGGTGAGAATTTTTTTTGTTTATGTTGATCGATATATACTCGTTAAGCTTTGTCTGTAACTGCTTCCAGTGCCTTTATTTTGATATGGAATGTTATCTGCAAATAATCAGTAGTGAATGCACCTTCCTCTAATCTTGAAGCCATATTCTTCATGTAGTCTGGCTTCTCAGATTATTTGCTCAGGATCCTGATTGAATAGATATGACAAAACCATAGAATCTTGACATAGAAGTCTTTACTGATACTTAACCCTGCACTATCCCCTTGCTTTGTTTAAACAATTGCTTTTTGGTCTGTGTACTGTTTCTGGATAAGCATATGAAATATTCTGGTGTTCCAATTCTTTTAAATATTATCCTTAATTTTTTGTGACTCACACAATTTGATGCCTTTTAATAGTTAATAAAACATAAATAAACATCCTTGTGGTATTCTTTGCTTTAAGCCAGGATTCATCTAATATCATCAGTGACATTCCTCACACCCACAACACCCTTTCTAAATTCAGCTTAAATTTTTGGCACTTTATTGTATCTGTATTGCTTCAACCATTTTTTTTATTATTATTAGCAAGAGTTTACTTACATGTGATACTAAGATATCGTTATATAAATTCCACAGCTTTTCAGATCACATTCCTTTGGAATGGGCAGAAATGTGGAACCTTCTTTGTTGGTTGGCCAGGCCTTCCAAATTTTTCAGTATAGATAACTGAGCATGTGCAGCACAGTATCTCTTTGATAAATTGTCTAAATTGGTAGACCTTCAATTTTGGAATCTTTGTTTTTATTGCCAGTGCCTTCAACGTACTTTGAATTTCTTCGTTCAGTACCGTTAGTTCTCGATCACGTGCTACCTCTTAAAATATTTTAATGTTGAACAATTTTTGTCTGTTTTTTTTTTTTTGTACAGTGTCACTGTCTATTCTCCTTTTGATGCTTCCTGAGTTATTAGGCATTTTGCTAGTAGAATATTTTAGTATTGTAATTCAAGCCTTAAATTTTTTCTTCAGGTTATTCAACATGAGGAATGCCAAATGTGTCCTTTGTTTTTTATTTTTTTCAACATTTCATCTCTAAATTAGAGTAGTTTACAGAGTTTTTATAAGATGATGATATGTCCCTGCAACCAATTACATAAAAATTTTTGAGGGTGAGATCAGACATTGGCATATTCTGCCAGGTTATTTAATGCGGCAAGTTATTTAACATTTCGGCGGGACTGAAAATTCCTAATGTACCCTCACTAAAATTGGCCCTTAAAGATGTTAGTTTCTAGTGAGATGGTTTGTTGAGTTCTGTAAATTTTCAAAGGGATTCATGCCTCCCTTTGAAAATGGCTCTTTCATTTATATTTTATGTAAACATTCTGTTATATTATACCCCAAAACTGTCTTTTGTTAGACTTTACCGTAATCTTAGATTCTATTTAATTGTCTGGTTGGGAAAACAATTAACATTTTTAGAATGCATAACTCAAATTTCTTTTTGATTCTTAACTCTGTTTATCCTCTGATCTGGCATATTCTGGACTAGTCTTGACTTGTAAGGTATTTGAGTTTTAAAATAGATCCTCTATACTTTTTTCATATTGTCGATTGTAAAAAAATCACCAATTATTTAAAAAAAAATTTTAGATTCTGAAATCTAACATAAAAATAGTTATGTTTTCCCAGAGGAACATGGTTTGAATCCACCAAATGCTCTACTGGAGAAGGAGGGACAGTCTCCTCCAGTACCAGTCAGATCCGATTTGACGGTACACCCACAAAATAATAATAATTAAAAAAATAGTTATGTTCATTTGCAAAAATTAGTTCTTATTTTTGCTTGTTATCATGGTGGTGGCTCTGACTCATAAAAACCCTGTGTATGATAGAATAATGTTGCCTGGCCCTCTGACATCTTCAGAAATATACTCATTAAAGTTAATAACTTATGTTCTTGTGCTAGATTTGTTAGAGATCTTTTTACATTTGCTATATAGACTTTTCTCAAATGGTCTTCAGATAGCTTACTTTTAAAACATAGTTGAATATGGCTTGTTTACTTTTTTATTGTATTAGATGACAAAGCATTGGCTTAATTATATAATAACAGTGTAGCTCTACTAAAAATAATACAGTATGCACTGACATTGTCAGACTTAGCATTCATCTCTATATTATCATTTCACAAGAAATATTTTGGAGATAATAGTAAATTTGAAAGTTAGTATTTCATCACAGCCGATTTTCTTCACACAAATATAAATATAGATTAAGTTACATTTCAAATACTCTTAAAATGGCCCAATTATTGGAGACCAAGTAAAACCATTTACAAATGGTGAGTTAGTGTTTTAGTGTGAACAAAAGAAATATGTTCAAAGACAGTAAACTTAATTTAGCTTGCTTACTTTCCAATGGAAACACTTAATTCAAGAGTTGAAGATATTAGGTACAACATCATCATTAGTTAAAGGATAGTTATTTTGAATGTTTTTCCTTAGCAGTTACTTAGTTAGCAGATGCTACCCAAGCTTCAGAATCATTGGAGGGGTCAGTGCTGTGTTTGAAGGGACTGAAGAAATACTTTTATGGAACTAGCACTCTGTTAGAGAATATTTTCAAAGAATTAGAGGAAGCAGCTAATTCATTACAGCCTGTAGTGCAATCTGTTAAATTAATGATGATACGAATATTTGGAGAGCTAGTCAACTTTATGTGAGCAGTTTTTCAAAGCTTGTGAAAAAGTAAAATGCTTAAAGCCTCTTGCTGATCATTTTATTGTTTAGTAACAAATACTTGGCAGGATATATTTGAATATTATGATAATGACTTTATTTTTTTGCCTTTGAGTCTGAACGAACTCAGAGCTGATCCTCCAGATGGCTTCCAGGCTGTAAGTTGCAATGGATGAAATTGTGCATCTTTCTACCAAGGAGCATTTAGTGAATTCAAACTACCAGAGAGTCGAAGCCATTGTATAATCAGTACAATTGCCTTTGGATTAGCCCACAAAGGTCTTAGAATATGGACTCAATTCAGCTCACTCAATATAATGCTAAGGAGTAGGAACCAACTCATAGCACACCCACCAGGGAGTTTTCAGAGGCTATAAATCACAAAGGAGGAGGTTGTGCATCTTTCTCTCTTGGAACTCCTAATGGATTAGAACAATCTGAGAGGCACTACCTTTGGGTTGTTGTTATATGCCATCGAGTTGCGTATAACCCTATGCACAATAGCTCTGAACCCTGTCCTATCCTGAGTCAATTTCACTGTCTCTGACAAACCTGTCCCTATTACCCCAGTCACTGCCAGTCCATCTCATGCAGGGTTTTCTCCTGCATTGCCCTTCACCCTTTCAATCATAATGTTCTTCTCCAATGGTTGGTTGCTCCTGGTAGCTTACCCAAAATATATAAGACGAAAATCTTTGCCTCCGAAAATCCTTGCCTCCTGAGAGCAACTTGATTTCACCCTCTCTAGGGCATATCTGTTTGTTATTTTGGCAGTCTGTGGTACGTTTAATATGGCTCTCCAGCACCACAACTCAAAGGCATCAGTTCTCCTTCTGTTATCCTTATTTATTTTCCGGTTCTCTGATGTATAGCAAGCAAGTAATTACAATACCAGGGCCTTTTATAAGAAACCCAATCGATGAATACACTTAAAGCTTACCTGATGGTTTACACAGCAATCAGATTGATTGCATCGTGGAAAGAATCATTGTAGAAGCTAAGTGTCAGCTATGAAAACTAGGCCAAGTTCTGACTGCAGAACAGACCATCAGCTACTCGTAAGCAAATTAAACAAATCTGAAGCTAAGAAAATTAAACCCACAGGACCAAAATTTGATCTTGAATCTATTACACCTGAATTTAGAAATCATCTCAAAAACAAATTTGAGGCCCTAGACACTAATGAACAGATGAGCTCTGGCAGGATATGAAGAATATCACACATGAGAAATGAAAAAGACCATTGCAGAGGAGGAGGAGGAAGAAAAGACCATGGTGAAAGTCCGAAGAGAAGACTCTGAATGTTGCACTGGAGCACCTTGGGTTAGCAACTCGTTATAGATTATACCATGAGAACACCCTTCCTATAGACTAGGCCACCTTACTGATTTTGCTTCTTACATTGCTCTTGACTTGGAATTGACACAATGCTGACAAGACTCCAGTACATTTTAGAGACCGTACCTCACAAGGGAGGAGAACTGCTCATTTTCTTTTGAGGAGCAGCTGTGTATTCAGACCATCAAGAGATATTGCCTTGGATTAGCACTGCACCTCCCTATGGACCATGCCACCAGAGCTTCCATTAGTAATGTTGATTAATGATGAGTTAGTAATGTTAAAAGAGAACTTCATTCTCCCTCATATATTTAGTCATCATCAATTCTGTGAATTTTCTGTTTTAAATTGAAGATGAACATCCTGCCTTGCTCTTCTATATAGAACATCAATGATTTAGACGAGGTAAATTTTCCTTCCGCCTAAACCTCTATTTTTAAACTTGTTGCTGAGACCTAAATATTTTTCATTGAGAATTTCTTTCACCCAATGTATTGAACATTATCTATAAGCACTTTAGAAATCAGAAGACTTGATAATTTTCATAAGGAATTTAACATACTATTTAAAATTACCTCAGTGTATATGTGAAAAACTTGTACTTCCAGTTAATTTATGAGACATCTGATGTTGTGCTATAAGTAATATCAAGCTGCTTTATATACTTTCCCTGCTGTTACATGCTTGAAACAAGAAGACAAGTCCCACCTAATTATCAGCTGATCTAGTTTTCAAGCACCAAATATAATCTGGGATGACTTTTAAAACTTGATGTAAATTCACAGTTGTTGCATCATTTCTGAATCTTTTCAGTTGTGCAATTGAGTACCTTCCACTTAACCTTCAAATGAAAATGATGAATGTGCATTGTAATTACAGGCTGGAGCAAATATCAGGATAACCTAATAAAATTTTATGAATGTCAGCTAAGCAATGAATATGCTTATAGTCATGGATTGATACTAGTTTTTGGCATAACTCATCTTTGTGAAAAGAAAGTCAGAGTTGCAATACATAAAATCTCATTAGGTATTAACAGATTAACAACGTTAACAGATGAACATTCATTGTTGGCTTTTTTCATGAGAAGCACTTAATTTGAATCCCAATAACGTGAAATATTACCACTGCTTAAAAGATTTCTATCTTCTCATTAGTTGACTGGTGTAGCAAAAACATTATATTTTGAATTTGCCAATAATGTGTGTGTGGCTATGCATTCATTATTTTTCTGGGTTCATATTTATCTATATATATCTATCTATACACATGCAAATACACACACATACATACATATATTCTTGTTCTCTACTGTTGAGTCAGAACTGACTCATAACTGATCCTCCTGTGGGTTTTCAGAGGCAGTGAATTTCACAGGAGGAGATTACCATCCTTCTTCTGTAGAGCGACTCTCTAATCCCTGCTCTATCCTGTATCTTAATGTCTCTGTCACACTTACCTCCATTACCTCAGTCACTAAATCTATCCATCTCATTGAGGGTCTTCCTCTCTTGCACTGTCCCTCCACTCTCTCAGCATGATGTGCTTCTTCAAGGACTGGTCACTTCTTGCAACATGCCCAAAGTATGTCAGATGAAGCTTCAGAATGCTTGCCTCCAAAGAGCAGCCTAGTTTCACCCTCTCTAGAATGAACCTATTTGTTTTCTTAGCAGTACATAGTATATTCAATACCCTTTGCCAGCACCACAGCTCAAAGGCATCAATTATCTTTCTATCATCCCTACTCTGTTGTCCAGCTTTCTGTTGTATAGCAAGCAATTGTGATGACTGTGGCCTGGATCAGGTGCACCTTAGTCTCCAGACTGACATCATTGTTCTTCAGTACTCTGGAGATGTGCCTGACAGCAGACTTCCTCAGTGCAATTAATCTCCTGATTTCCTGGCTGCTGGTACCAAGAATGTTGATTGTGGAGCCAAGCAAACTAAAGCTGTTAACAATCTCAACCTCTTCATTGTCTATCATGATGCTGCCAATTGGCCCAGTGATGAGAAGCATTGTTTTCTTGGTGTTGAGCTTCAATTCAGATATAAGGCTGCAGTCTTTGATCTTCTG
>NW_006399906.1:927774-929331 GCF_000299155.1 Elephantulus edwardii | reverse complement strand
CACCAGCTGCTCTGTGGGAGAGAAGTAGGCAATCTCCTCCCATGCAATTTGATTTATGGCCTCAGAAAACCCTCCAGATGGTTAGCAATTAGTTGTTTTCAACAAAACATACATATGTTACATCCAGAAAACCAAATCCAATTACCTTTGAGTTGATTCTAACTTATGATACCCTTGATTTTACCTACTGGTTAGCAAAGGCTAATATATTTACTCTTGTCCTTTATAGAAAATATTGCTGGCACCTTTTGTAGGGGATGAAACAAGTTTAATCAATCAGGCTCTCTGAGTCAACCTTGACAATTAATGAAGTATCAAATATTGCAAACATTTCACCCTCAACTCTTACACAAGTCCTTGGTTTCACCACATCTCTTTTTTTGTATTCTCAATTATAGCTTCTGTTTGTTCTGCACAGTCACAAGCTTGGTGTCTGATCCCATACTAGAATGTCAGACTTTGTTGGGAGACTTTGAGAGTAAGCTAACTGTTAAGATTTGGGAAAATTTCAGAAGACAGAAGAGCAGCATTAGGACCATTGTTTGTTGTAGCATTATTTATAGTAGCTAAATATAGTCCTAACCCAAGTTCCCATCAGTAGATGATTAGATAAATAAATTTGTAGTATGTGTACAAAAGAGAATTACTTGACTATACACGAAAATGAAGTTTTGCTAAATATTACCATGTGGATGAGCCTTTAAAATATTTTGTGAGGTGAAATAAGCGAGCCTGAAATAGGCAAATATTTCCACTTATAGGAAATATGTTTTGTGAATGGGAAGTGTTTGCCTAGTCTCACAAATACACAAAGGAATTGGTTAGTCTCACTATTAAATTGAGCAATCCTGCCGTAACAGAATTAGACTTGCCCTACTCAGTGAAAAAGAAGGAGCAAGAGAATGTAGGATGCCTTTCAAGACCAGATGTTTTTGTTCCAGCTACACCTATAGCAGCAGCCATGGCCAAACCAGAGACCTGACGTGAGATGAGACCTTGGGGCTGTTACATCATTGGAACCAGAGCTAAGAGCCTTTGCCCAAGTTTGTTGGACAACTAGGGTTGGTGTTGGGGGTCCAGTATTGGCAGGACTAAGAAGTTTGTAAAATTTACCTAAAACCATCAAGATAAAGATTGAGGTGCCTGAGAGCACATTTTGGGAGGTGTCCTGACTATATTTTGCTACTAACCTGAATTATAACCATTTAACTTCCCTAACATGGTTCTGTGTGGTCTGTGAGCTATCACATTGGATTTTGGACCTAGTCAAGCAGTAAGATTAGTCTTGAGATGAGTAGAAAGATGTATGGGAGAATTGGGGACATGTGAATTGGATTTTTTGTTATCGATTCTGTTGATGGAAACATCTCTCCTTTGTGAAGTTGCTAAAGGTCAGAGATGGCTGTTTCCATGCGGCCCTTGTTCTTTTTGTATATCTGATATAGGCAAATTTACCTACATTAGTGGTTATCAAGGGTGGAATAATCAGGACTGGGGAAAGCGATAATAATGTCCTCTTTTCTTTTTTTTAATTTAGTTTGTTTATTTTTCATTTCA
>NW_006399906.1:912409-927664 GCF_000299155.1 Elephantulus edwardii | reverse complement strand
TACCCTCAAATATAATCCACTCTGCAACCCTCATTGCATACTCCTACGATAAAAATAATGCCCTAAAATATAATACTTTTAGACTATTCTCTCTCCCATAGACTTCAATGCCATAAACATATTTCATCCAGTTTTTCTCAGTCTTACCCCCACCCCAATGTCCTCTTAACAACGTATATTTCATTTGACGCATTTATCATTAACAAGCTATTAAAGGACTAATGAAGACTTGCATGGAAGACAATATGAATAAAGGAAACAAATGAGACAGTAAATCGATTTACTGAATGGGATGAATAGGCTGTTTATTAGAAAATGAATAGGCTGTTTAGTAGAAGATGGATATGTTTAACAGGAAATTCAAATAACTTTTGATTCATCTATTGTTTTATATTCTGTGCCATCAAGTCAGAACTGACTCAATACTGACCTTCTAGCAGGTTTTGAGAGGCTATATATCTCACTGGAGGAAATAGCCCATCTTTCTTTCATGTAGCAACTGGTGGAATCAATGTGCTTTTGGTTTGGCAACACTTATCTCTGGTGGAGGCTGTACTGAAATCCCAAAGGCATATAGTTCAAGGTCACCAGCTGCTCTGTGGGAGAAGGATGGGCAGTTTCCTCTTGTTGATTAACTGCCTCTGAGAACCTGCTGGAGGATCAGCTATGAGTGGTTTCAACCCTATGGTACACAACAACAACAACAACAAAAACAACAAGAAGTCACTTCTTATTGTTATTTGCTGTTGAGTCGGATTTGAAACTGATGCTCCAGCGAGTTTTCACAGACAGTAAATATCATGGAAGCAAATTTCCTGTCCTCTCACGGAGCAGCTTGTGGATTCGAACTGTGTACTTTTGGGATTGCAGTGCTTTTTATTACTAGAAACTCCCTTCTTGCAGAGTTCCCTACTAAGAAGCCACTAGAGCTCTCTACGAGACACCATCTATTTGGAACTATCATATTCTATTCAATCAAGAGAAAAGGTAATAAAGATTTATGTCTGGACATAGAAAATCATCCTTGAAATTCTATTTTGCTGCACTTATAAAGAAAAGATAAATTGGAGAAATAATTTTTCAATTTATATTTAATTTAAAGGCAGAAAACGAATTATATCGGTAATGCTTCTCTAATTTCTTTTTTATTTTTTATCAAAACATTTGTTACATCTTAAGTTGGTAACTGGAAATTTTATGCAAGAACTAAAAGATATATACTGACGAATTGTTTTCAGAAATTGTGTCTCTATAAGGAAGATGCCTCGGTGGCATAATCTGTAGGGGGTTTTACTGCTAAGTCAAAGGTGGCATCTTTTTGTCATATTGAATCCACCAGCCGCTCCCTGGGAACAAAGGTAGGCATTTTCCTCTTGTGCAGTTTATAGTGGTGGAAACACTTTTCAGGTTTAGGTATGAATTGAATCCAGCAATAACTTGACATGATGTGTCTGTGTAACAAAGAACTGTAAAGTATACATAATGATAACTTCCAGCCATTGCTTTAAAGCTATAATAAGCGTATGAAAACACCACTACCACAACATCAAACTCATTGCTGGTGAGTTTTGATAGGACTTACAGTTATTGTGTAGTTTAGAGTTGTAGTTGTTGTTGTTCTTAGGTGCCGTTGAACTGAGTATAACTTATATTGGTCCTAGGAACAACAGATCCCCATCATTTCCATCTTCAATACTTTTAAGCCCATTGCTACAGTCACTGTGTCAATCCATCTCGATAGGGATCTACCTGTCTCTCACTAATCCTCCACTCTTTTAAGCATGCTATCTTTTCCCAAAGAATAGCCTCACCTAGCAACATGTCTAAAGTATGAGAGACAAAGCTTTGCCATCCTTACCTCAAAGGAGCGGCACTCTGATTGCTCTCAGATATAAGGCTATAATTTTTAGAGAACCAAATAGCTGGAGTCATTCCTTCCCACCCCCCAGCAGGTGGTAACTTTAAAATCAGTGAGGTGGGTTTATTTTCCTTTCTGTTGATGTTTTATTTTGTTTTTAAAACTCAAGAGTAATTTTATTTTAAGCCTCAAAATAAGGTGGCTTTTAAAATGTTTTTATTGGTTAGATGGATCTTATCTGAAAGCAGAGAATACCAGAAGAATGTCTATCTGTGTTTCATTGATTATGCAAAGGCATTTGACTGCGTGGATCATAACAAACTGTGGCTGACTCTGAGAAGAATGGGAATCCCAGAACATTTAATTGTACTAATGCGAAACCTATACTTGGACCAAGAGGCAGTCGTCAGAACAGAGCAGCGCAACACTGCCTGGTTCAAAATTGGGAAGGGTCTATGCCAGGGATGTGTCCTATCTCCATACCTTTTCAACCTGTATGCAGAGCAGATTATCTGAGAGGCTGGGCTCTATGAGGAGACGTGTGGCATTAGGATTAGTGGAAGATCTATCAACAATCTGTGTTATGCAGATGACACAACCTTGCTCACTGAAACTGAGGAGGACCTCATGCACTTACTGCAGAGGTCAAGGACTGCAGCCTTCAGTGTGGACTGAGGCTCAATGTCAAGAAGACCAAGATTCTCACCACTGGACCAATTGTTAGCATCAGGATGGATGGCGAAGAGATTGAGATTGTTCACAGCTTCAGTTTGTTTGGCTCCACAGTCAACACTCTTGGCACCAGCAGCCAGGAAATCAAAAAACGTATTGCGATTGGAAAGTCTGCTGTTAGGGACCTCTCTAAAGTACTCAACAGCAACGGTGTCTCTTTGGAGATGAAGGTGCACCTGATACAGGCCATGGTCAATCACTTGTTATGCATCACAGAGCTGGACAATGACTAGGGAGGACCAAAGGAGAATTGATGCCTTTGAGCTGTGGTGCTGGAGAAGAGTATTGTGAATACCATGGACAGCTAGGAAAACAAACAGATTTGTCCTGGAAAGGGTTAAACTGGGTGGCTCCTTGGAGGCAAAGATTCTGAGGCTTCGTCTGACATACTTTGGACATGTTGTAAGAAGAGACAGGTCCTTGGAGAGGGACATCATGCTTGGTAGGGTGGAGGGACAGCTCAGGAGGGGAAGACCCTCTATGAGGTGGATTGATTCAGTGACGGGGGTAATCGGGATGGGTGTGTCAGAGGCAATGCGATTGGTACAGGATAGAGCACGATTTAGCACTGTTGTACATAGGGTCGCTATGAGTTGCAAACGACTCGATGGCACATAACAACAACAACAACAACAACAACATTGGTTTGCATACAGTCATTCATATAAATTATGTTTAAGTTGGTAGCCAAGTTTTTAACCACTGTGCCTCGAAAGCTCCAATAAGTATGTAAGTCCTGAAAAACTATTGTTTTTCACAGGAATTAAGCTTTTATATGTTTCAAGTTAATACATATAGATAATGAAACTAAGGAATAAAGGTAACAAAATATATTAAGTATTTTAAGAAAGGTTATATAATGCAATAAAAATTTTCCTTCCTTCTTTGTATAGACCTCCATTCTTACCTCCTTTAATTACCTTGTGAAAAACTTTATCTTCCTAAAATGTACGTATAAGTATTTTGTGTATAGTTTTCTTTTCATAACTGATATTGTTTATGTAAATTCTTTTTCATCATCCTGTCTTTATTTTAAGCATGTATGAGCTCTTAATGATGAATACTGAAACAGTGGGCTTGTGCATGTCAGTGAGGATGTTGCAGGTTAGGGCAAGATTTTGATCTACTGTTTTAGTCATCTTGATAATACCTAATAACAGCTGCATCAATGATATTCATTGGTTTACTGTTTGTAACATAATTTAATAGAAAATATTTATTGATGTGCAATAAAATTATTTCTAGTTTTGTCCTCTTATCAGGTTGGATCCACGTTTTGTAAGACATGAACCTCTAAAATTGAGAAGAGGTGATCTTTAAGAAAAACTATACAAATTGCAAATATAAAATGAAGTGCAGAGCCTAGGGTGGGATCATGAAAAGTTTTCCATTTGTTATTTTGATACTGCAATAAACATACTTGTATTTACATCTTTTAGTATGTTGTAGAAACATACATACACATTCACTTACATACATAGCTCCTAACTTTTTAATTTTGACTTAAAGTAACTAACTGAGTCACTGTCATGGACTCAGAACTCACTCATAAGTGACCCTCCAGTGGCTTTTCAGAGACTACATTGCATGAGGAGACTGCCCATTATTCTTTCATTGAGCAGCTGATAGATTCAGTTCACTTGCTTTTGCATTGGCAGTGAAACTAGACTACCAGAGAAGTGGTCTAGCATCTAAATTGCCTGCACTCTAGTGCTAGCATTTCCACTTAGCAATCCTGTGACCTTCAACCTTACAAATAACCTCTCTTTACCTCAGTTCCTCATATGTAAAATGAAGAAAATAAAAAGTATAAGGATTCTATGAATTTATACATTAAACTTAAAATTATATACTTTATATGATACACTCAAGTTATTGCATTAAGCCCTTCCCCCCTCTTTTTTTCCTATCTTTTTCTTTTCTGGCAGTTAACTGTTTTGAATCATAATTGTTTAAGAATATTTTTGAAATTGTATTTTAAAAATATAATCAATAAGGTGTTTAAGTAAATTAAAAAAAACAAAACAAAAACCACTTACCCTCCAGGATCCAACTGTGCTAAGCTAGAGGCTCACCCTCAGGCAGGACCCAACTAACTTTTAAATGCAAAGGCCCACCCAGCAGATCCTATTTGCCTACACAAGAGGCTTCACACCCTCAGCTGATTTTAAATAGATTCCCACCCACAGATGATTATAAACAGATCAGAAAGAGTAAATCTGATTCCCATCATAGCTGAATGTAAGCAAAATCAGAAAGAGTTAATCAATTTACACTTGATTGTTAACACAGTCTGCATTATGCAGATGACACAACCTTATTTTCTGAAAGTGAGGCCAGGGCCTCAAGCAGTTGTTGCATAAGATCAAAGAATGCAGCCTTTGGTATGACATCTCAATATCACAAAAACAAAGATTCTTACCTTTGGACCAGTTGGCAGTGCCATGATGGATGGAGAGGAGATTGAAACTGTCAACAGCTTCAAATAGCTTCCATCCTCATTCAACACCCTTAGACTAGCAACAGGAAATAAGGAACCACATTGTACTGGGAAAATCTGCAGTTAGGGACCTTTCCAAATTATTGAAGAGTAATGATGTCATTTTGAAGACTAATGTGCATCTGATTTAGGCTGTAGTCTTTCTGTTTACTAGCTATGTGTCTGAGAGCTGGACAGTGGATAAGGCTGACAGAAAAATAATATGCCTTTGAAGTGTGGTATTGAAGAAGAGCACTGAACATCCCATGGACAGCCAAGAGAATAAATAGATCCATCTTAGAGAGGGTGCAGCCAGAGTGCTTTTTGGAGGTAAGAATGATGAAGCTTTGCCTCACATACTTTGGACATGTTGCTCGGAGGTGTTATTCCTTGGAAAAGTACATGATGTTGGGAGTGGTAGAGGGTTGGTTCAGCTAAGGAGAGAAAGACACTCAACTGGATGGATAGACAAGATCACTGTTGCAGTGAGCTCTTGTTTGTCCAGAAATGTGAGGATGGTGCAGGATAGACTAGGGTTCCGATCTTTTGTAAGGTTACTATGAGTCATGTTCAATTCAACAGGACCCAACAACAACAACAACAACAACAAGCTATTTAAAGTGTTACTTTCTTATTTGTATACAGAACATGTACGATAATGACATATGATATAATTTTTTGAACCTTGCAAACTTTTCTTATATTTATTGTGCAATTTACACATATATTCCAAGTATGATGTCCCTCTCCAAGGAATACGCTCTCCAAACAAAATGCCTAAAGTATATGAGACAATGATTTGTCATCTTTGCCTCTGTGGAGCACTATGCCTTCACCTTCTCAAGGATATACCTACTTGTTCTTTGAGCAGTCCATGGGATATTTGGTACTCTTCTCCAGTACTGCAGCTCTAAGACCTAATTCCTTTTCTGCCATCTTTATTCATTGTCATTTCTGTCACCCTTATATATTGCCCATCTCTAAGATTCGTAGAATATCATTGCAAAGACCATGGCCTGAATCAGATGCATCTAGTCTTCAAAATGACATTATTGAAGACTTTCCCAGTACAATACGTATCCTAACTGCTGGTACCAGGGGTGTTGATTGTGGATCCAAGTAATAAGAAGTCATTGACGATTTCAATCTTCTTTCTGTCCATCTTGATGATGTCTTTCGGTTCAGTGGTGAGAATTTTTGTCTTCTTGATGTTGAGATGCAATACTTATTAAAGTCTGTAGTCTTTGTTCTTCTGGAGAAACTTTTCAAGGTCTCCTCATTTTCTGCAAGCAATATTCTGTCATCTGCATAATGCAGGTTGTTGATGAGTCTTCCTTCAATCTTGATGCCACCTCCTTATTTTCTGCAAGCAAGATTGTGTCGTCTGCATAATGCAGGTTGTTGATGAGTCTTCCTTCAATCTTGATGCCACATGCTTCCTCATAGAGTCGAGCTTCTCTAGGGATTTGCTTAGTGTACAGATTGAATAGACATGGAGAAAGAATAGAACTGATTGATGCACATCTTAATTTTAAGCGATTTAGTGTTCCATTACACTGGTGGAGGTCCAGTGAAACAGAGAGACCATCAACCAGATAGATTGACACAATGACTGCAACAGTGGGCTCAAATGTCAGAAATTAAGAAGATACCACAGGGTAGTGCAGGGTGTAGATGTGTTGTTCATAGTGACCCTATGGGTTGTACTTTACTCATGATATGTAACAATAACGACATTCCTATATCTAAGTTACTAGATATGGATATGTAGATACAGAAGTGTTGTTGTTGTTATGTGCTATCAAGTCACTTGTGACTCATAGCGGCCCTATGTACAACAGCCCTAAACTCTGCTCCGTCCTGTGCCAATCGATATACCCATCCCGATTTCCCCAGTCACTGAATCAATCCACCTCATAGAGGGTCTTCCCCTCCTGTGCTGTCCGTCCACCCTACCAAGCATGAAGTCCCTCTCCAAGGACCAGTCCCTCCTTAAAAAATGTCCAGAGTGTCAGACAAAGCTTCAGGATCCTTGCCTCCAAGGAGCAACCCGGTTTAACACTCTCCAGGATGAATCTGTAGTATTTAAAAAAAAATGAACTGAAGATTCCAAATCTCAATTCATGGAGACAAAGCAGAATATTACAAAGCAATGGATTAAAAAATGACAAGGAACTAGATACAAAATATGTAAAGAATGGGAATAAGAAATTAAAAAGGGAAGAAATTGTTCACCATTTTTTAAGCTCAATGGAACTGAAGAACAATCCTAGATTTGCAGTACTGATGGGTTCTAAAAGGCAAAATCTTATGATCCTGGAAATGTTCAAAGAAGATGGAAAGAATACACAGTCACTATAGAAAAAGAAAATTGGTCAACATAGAACCATTTCCAGGAAGAGCATATGATTAATAACCAGTGATGATAAAAAATGATCAAGCCATGATCAAGGCATTAGCAAACAAATAATGTCCCAGTAGATAATGGGATACCAGTTGACATTCCAACAAATATATGAACCCTTTGATATCTCACCTCCTGTGCCTAGAAATCTGGAGGACAACTACCTGAGAGATCTTGCTGAAGATTATTTAAAAAGTACTAAAATAGTACATTCAACAGAGAACTGCCAGAAATTCAAGCTGGATTATGAAGAGGCAGTGGCCCCAGGGCTATCATTTGTGATACCAGGTTGGTCTTGACAGAAAGCAGACAATACCAAAAGGATTTTCTGGTTTTATTTACTAAGTAAAGTCATTTACGTGTGTGGAATCACAAGAAATTATAACTAACATTGAGGAGAATGGGAATCCCAGACCCCTTAAATGTGCTCATGTGAAGCGTAAATAAACCTAGAGCAAGAATCTGCGTTATAAACAAAGCAAGGTAACACTGTGTGGTTTAAAATCAAGAATGGTGTGTGTCATGATTACATCTCAATATCAAGAAAACAAAAACTTTCAATGGGCTGATTAATAGCCAACATCATGATAGTGAAAAAATTGACATTATTAATGATTTCCTCTTACTTAGATCTATAATCAACACCCTTGTTACCAAAAGACAAGAAATGAGAAGACATTTTATATTGGGGAAAATCTGCTGTCAGGAACCTTTCCAAAATATTGATGAGCAGTGCTGTTAGTTTGAAGACTAAGGTGTGAGTGATCTAAACCGTGGGCTTTTTGATTACTTACTAATCTTGTGTACATTGGACAGTGACTGAGAATGACAGAAGAATCAATGTATTTGAGATGTATTGGAGAAAAGTACTGAATAGCCTGTGAACTTCCAAATGTTGATAGGGTCACTATGAGTTGTAGTTGACTCAATGGTGTGTAATAACAATAGTAAGAATAATGATGTATTCATTTATTTCTCCTCGTGTCATATTTTTGGGGGATGGTAGTATGCAATTGTAATACTTTCTCTATATGTTTTTCTCTAGAATTTATTTTGTCCTTTGACTCTTTTGCAACCATGAATTCGTAAAGATTTAGAGATGTTAAGTTTTCACTTCAATGACTTAGATTATTCACTTTTCATCTCACAAGCTTTTGGTACATAGCTTGGTTAGGCTTTGCCTGCATTAAGGGTGTCAAAGAGTAATCCTGAGGGGGGAAAAAAGAAAGAAAAAAAAATATATCCTTTTATTCGGGTGAGCACAGATTTGAAAATGTAGAGGAAATGAATCTTCTTGTTCTCCTTTCTTTATTCTCATCTTTTCTCCCTCTTCTTTAGGCCTTTATTGCTAAACTTAGTAAATTGTTAATTCTAACAAATCAGCAAAATAAGCCTGCCAGAGAATAAAATATTATTTGCTTTTCTAGGGAGCTCTAGCACCTTAGAGGCAAGAACTGCATGGGTTCAAATCCTATCACCTGTTCTGCAGAATCTCCTCTCTTAGGATTAACTTCGTCTGAAAACCTACTGGAGGGTCAGCTCTGGGTCATTTCCAACTTGACAGTAAACAACAACAACAACAACAATACATTTTTTTAGAACTTTTCTTTATTTTCTGACTTTTGAAAAACTCTAGGGGAGAAAGGTGGTAGATTTTGTGTTTTCTTCTGATTTTCTAGGTTCAAGTTATTTCAACTCAAAGTAAGAATTTAAAAAGAATAAAATGCTACCTTTTTGCTCTGGCAAACTAGCTGACAGTGATACTCAAAAATATTTGTATTTTTTTAAAAAACGCTTACATGTTAATTTCTCACCTTTTATGTTAAAGTTTACTTTTCAGGGGATTTACTAAAGGAAGCAGGAGTACTGATTGAGATTTTAGCATTTTGTCCTTCTAACAGTGATCGATGATAAATGAGATGAGGTTTATAAGGTGCTTCAATTTGGTCATTTCAGTAGTGGACAGGACTTTGGCAAACATCTCATTCTTCTTTCTTTGATCTGTCTAATAAGAGTGAAAATATCAAGTAAAAAATGGGCAGCAAAGCATTTAACCTTGATAACCATGATGTGCTCCGCAAGTGGATGGCTTCTCTTGAATTTTTCCTAAATGACTAATATGAAGAAATGCTTGCATTGGAAATCAGTAATAAATTTCGAATGTTATGCTTCCTTGTACACTTAGAATAATAAAACTCCTATTGTGTAATATCACATTAGCACAAGTCTCTCTGTGTGAGTGTATGCGTTTGTCTATGGATAGACTTTTTTTCGAGTACTTGCGCCAAGGGTAGTAATGAAACACAAACCAATTTTAATTTTTACTGGAACTTAAATTTCCAGAGAACTAATATTTTTAGAAATAACATTATTGTGAAGCAACAGCTTTAATATGAGTAGTTTAATATAATACAACATGCTTTTATTACTGGTTGATTTTACCAACTGGTAATAATATGTGATTATTTAAACATAATTGGCTTTTATTTTAAAATTGTATTCAATCTTATCTTTAGAGCATCTTTTATTTATTTTTCTTTTCTGAAGCCAATGGTAAGATAATATTCCTCTAAAAAGTAGTGGACAAATTACTTTTAGATGTTTCTTATTTCACATGGAGCCAAAAAAGCTTCTTATATATAAAATAACAAAAATTACATTTCTAGGGGACATTCTATATTTCAGCTTCTGAAGAATGAACTTAAAAATAGGGCTTTTTGTCACAGACTGTAAGTTTAGTTAAATATATATCCATTTTATTAGAGTAAATGGAAGTTTAGAAAAGCAAAGTAAACACTCTCCTGACTATGTCTAGTTCTGAAGCTGGTATCAGTTACTTTAGAGTTCAATTACTTTAATGGGGTGCATTAAAGATATACTGTTGTAAGCACAGAAAATTCTTAAACTTAATCTAATGTGATAAAGTATATATCTTGATGATAGATTCTTTACATGAAAGGAATCAGTCCAGTGGTTCATGCATACAGAGCCTGAGAAAGATTATTTTCCTTTGTCTGCCACTGCAACTAGACACTGAAAAAAGAAAAAAAAATTCAAAAAACAGCTATCAGTTTGGTTCTGACCTATAATTACTCTCCATCAACTTCTGCCACTTTATGTCTTTATGGATGGATGCTGCCCATCTTCTCCTGAGGAGTAGCTGGTGTATTTGAACTGCTGACCTTTTGGTTAACAGTCCAAGATGCTAAGTACTATGCTACCAGTGCCCCTTAACAGTGTAGCAATGGCAAAAATTTGATATGAAAGTATGTATTATGTTTTGACCACATTAAGATGGCTCTTTCAGGTTTTAGTTTGAGGACATTTTGAAATGATAACAATCAGGAGAATCTTGGGAGCTAATAGGAAATTGCAGCAAAAAAATGTGTGGACTTACAGTGAGAAAAATAGCACATAGGAACTAAATTGAATACTTGCTGTGTGCAAAGCACTCTTTTAGTGTAAGGGATATACTGTGAAGAGTAAGCCTTGGTGCCTGCATCTTACAGTTTGGTGGGACTATGTATTTATTTCAGGATGGAGCGGAGGATAATGGGACAGTGACAAGAATTGAGAAGAAACTAGGGAAAGGAAACAGTAATAGTCAAAGAGAGGAAAGAAGAAGAAGAAAAGAAAGGGTTGGAGGATAAAAGGTCGATGTCTCGTCTTCTAGAATGTAAGTTTCTTGACCAAATTTGTTTAATATTATATCCCTGGTGTCTTGCATTGTGCCTGACACAGGAATTCCCTTAGAAATACTTACCTTAAATGAATGAATCATGGATTGAGAAGATAGGTGAATGGACAATCAAGTAGGGAGAAAAGAGAGTAAGAGAAAAGTGTAGGAGAAAGGGGTGAAAGAAAAGAGGAGAGAGGAGTGATACAAAAAAGGAAGGAGTTTTAAAGTATATTCAGTTTTGGATTTAGCATGGTCAAGGCAGTAGTGAGAAGTTGATTCTTTGGTTTTTTACCTCCAGAATAGGATGACAGTGATCAGGATATGCGGGTTATAAGATAGGGTCCTTGTAGGAGATTTTCATGACTGTTAAATTATATATGGCAGAGTTTTAGAAACAATAAAATAGTGTAGGAATAGTTTTTACTTATTTTTAAGTTTTTAGTAAATAACCTGAACCTATTTCAATGTGGCTTTCTTGACAACAATCCCTAATAATAACACAGTGATACCTTCTGTATTAGGTAGTAAGGGAATGACCTGCCCCACTTAAATGAATTATCCTGATTAATTGGAGCTCATATGCTATTAAATAAAAACAAAAAAAACCCAAATAATTTTACTAGATTTAATTCACATCTTTTATAATACATACCTTTTCTTTTTTTTTTTGCTTTTGATTGGTTTGCATATAATCATTCAGAGACACTTGTTTTCTATATACACTTTGTGTTTTATACAGTCATTTATATATGTTGTGCCTTTTCTTAAATAAGGTTACTGATACTCATTTGACCTTTCCCTTTTAATTCTAAATTATTATAAAGAATAAGATTTGCAGGTTATGTTTTTTTACAATCCACGAAGATCCTTGAAAAATTACTGAGATTTTTTTGCACTACTTATCACTTGGCCAACTGACTGGAAGAGATCAATATTTGTTCCTATCCTAAAGAAAGGTGACCCAACAGAATGTGGAAACTACAGAACAATCTCACTGATTTCACATGCAAGCAAGATTTTACTGAAGATTATCCAAAAATGACTGGAACAGCACATCAACAGAGAACTGCCAGAAGTCCAGGCTGGGTGTAGAAGCGGTCATGGTACTAGAGATATTGTAGCTGATGTTAGATGGATCTTGGCTGAAAGCAGGGAATACCAGAGGAATGTCTCTCTGTGTTTCATTGACTATGCAAAGGCATTTGACTTTGTAGATCATAACAAACTATGGCTGACTCAGAGAATGGGAATCTCAGAACACTTGATCGTTCTAATGCGAAACTTATACTTGGACCAGGAGGCAGTCGTCAGAACAGAGCAAGGGAACACTGCATGGTTCAAAATTGGGAAGGGCGTAAGCCAGGGCTGCATCCTATCTCCACACCTTTTCAACCTATATGCAGAACAGATTATCCGGGAGGCTGGGCTCTATGAGGAGAAATGTGGGGTCAAGATTGGTGGACAATTTATCAACAGTCTGCGTTATGCGGATGTTACAACCCTGCTTGCTGAAACTGATGAGGACCTGAAGTGCCTGCTTTAGAGTGTCAAGGACTGCAGCCTCCAATATGGATTGAGGCTCAATGTCAAGAAGACAAAGATTCTCACCACTGGACCAATTGGCAGCATGAGGATGGATGGTGAAGAGATTGAGATTGTACACAGCTCAGCTTTAGTTTGCTTGGCTCCACAGTCAACAGTCTTGGCACCAGCAGCCAGGAAATTAAAAGGTACATTGCCATGGGAAAGTCTGCTGTTAGGGACCTCTCCAAAGTACTGAAGAGCAATGGTGTCTCTCTGGAGACTAAGGTGTGTCTGATACAGGCCATGGTCTTTGCAGTCACCTGTTATGTATCAGAGAATTGGACAATGACCAAGGAGGGTAGAAGGAGAATTGATGCCTTTGACCTGTGGTGCTGGAGAATAGTATTGAGAATACCATGGACTGCTAGGAAAACAAACAGATTTGTCCTGGAAAGGGTTAAACCGGGTGGCTCCTTGGAGGCAAGGCTTTTGAGGCTCCGTCTAACATATTTTGGACATGTTGTGAGGAGAGACCTGTCCTTGGAGAAGGACATCATGCTTGGGAGGGTGGAGGGACGGCGCAGGAGAGGAAGGCCCTCTATGAGGTGGATTGATTCAGTGACTGGGATAATTGGGATGGGAGTGTCAGAAACAGTGCGATTGGCACAGGACAGAGCAGAGTTTAGGGCTGTTGTATGTAGGGTTGCTATGAGTCGCAAGCGACTCGACAGCACATAACAACAACAACATCTCAGTAACGTGAAATAATTTAATTTGTTAAATTCTGCCATCTTGTGATTATTTTTTTATTTCATTCTGCCTCTTTTATGTTTTATATTTATTCATTCATTTTAGAGAACTCAATTTCATGGTGCTATAAAACAATTTAGACATCTATAATATAAAATGGCATCTTCTTGGCCTAGTAGTAAGAATCTGCCCTGCATTCCTGAAGGTTCATGATTCAAATATACCACTTGCTCTGTGGGAGCAAGATGGGCAGTCTCCTCCTGTGTGATATATTGTCTTTGAAATACCCTTGGAGGGTCAGGTATAAGTTGGTTCCAACTTGATGAAAAACTACTGTCGCTGTCCATTCGCCAGCAATGAACAGTGACAGTCTGATGGGGGTAAGCATGACAGAGACGCACCACACTGGGAACCATTCAAAGAGTCGATCCAGCTCAACTTTATTAGAGGCTGCAGTGTACTTATATACAAGCAAGTAAACAGGAAGACAGGATAGGGTGGGCTTGCCGACATGGGACATGCGGATTGAATAGGAGAACCTCAGCCTCGTGCAGAATATTCCCAGCTCAACAGATGCGGCAGCCATCTTCCTGGGTGGCGAGCTTTCTTTACCGTGTATTAAAGGCGGTTGGGAGGCTTCCGTGTATCTGGAGTTTAGGCGATCTGTCCTGGCCAGGGGCCCCCCTTCCCTCCCCAGCATTTCACAACAAACAACATGATCATAGAGTAAAATGATGAGAATCTTTTTTTGGCTTTAAATTATCCTCTACTCCAATCCTATTCCCATCAGAATGTTAAATTTTGATGAAAAGTTAGGTTTGTATTCCTCTGATTTTTCTCCTGTTTTCACATACCCATGCATGACACACACTTATTTAATGTAAATAGAACCATGCTATATGCATATTTCTGCATTTGGCCTTTTCATTTAAGAGGTATCTTAAAGAACCTTATATAGTTCCACCCCCTCATTCCTTTAATGCTTGTATGCTAATCTAGATAATAGATTTATTGAAATTTATTCCATAATTCCTTGATGAACATTTAAAGTTTATTCTAGTTTTCTCTTTTGTAGATAATATTACAACGAAAACATCTTTCTTTGGACAAATTTTCTACATATTGTATAGATACTTTGGTAAGAGGTTTTTAGATGTTAAAAGAATTTTCTAATTTAAGAATGATGGAAGGCAATATGGCGCTTTCTCAAAAATTTGGAAATAGAAATACCATTTAACTCAGCAATTCCACTACTGCGAATATACCCTAAAGAAACCACAACTACCACCCAAACAGATATATGAACACCCATGTTTATTGCTGCTTTGTTCACAATAGCAAAGAGTTGGAAACAACCCAATACCCATCAACAAATAAAAGGATAGCTAAGCTCTGGTATATTCACACAGTGGAATACTATGCTGCATTGAAAAATAAGGAACTCATGCAATATTATTCAAAATGGCTGACCCTGGAAGATATTATGCTGAGTGAAATTTCTCATTCACAAAAGGACAAATACTGCATGGTGCCACTGTTGTAAAACAGGACTGACAGTGGGGTTGGGGGGAGACTGAGAAAGATGGGTTAAATAATGTTTACTGCATTGAAACAGATGAGGGAAAGAACAGTTTAAAAGTGATGTATGATTGGGTATTAGACAAGAGTCCAGAATGAAGGCTGTATAGTGGAGTATACGGAAGGGGGTGCGGGGAGGTGTGTGTGTGTGTGTGTGTGTGTGTGTGTGTGTGTGTGTGTGGTAGATTGTATACCAATGAAGGAATTTTTCTTTTACTTTTCAAGGAGAGGAGCGAACTGGAGGGGAGGGG
>NW_006399906.1:910676-912309 GCF_000299155.1 Elephantulus edwardii | reverse complement strand
AGAAAAAAATACTAATAAAAAATTATAAAAAATCTAACCCCCCAAAAAATTGAGAGTATCTAATTTTACCACTGAAATATTTATGCTTTTTTTTGACACACTAGTATTGTAATTTGCTCTGCAGTGACTTATTTTATCTTTTGTGTTGATGATTTTTTTTAATGTCAAAGAAATAGAAAATGTTATTGATTTAATTTTTGAAAATATTTTCTGCTTGAGTTTCCTGTCTTACTTTGAAAGGTTAAGTGCAAATCTTTCTAATATGTGTCTGTTATACTTTATGGAAACGTTATTCTTTTCCTAAAATACCTACATAGCTATGAGTATATACACATATTTTTTCACAACATGAGAACACTTGTTGTTAAGTGCCGTTAAAGTAGGCGATTCATAGTGACCCTATGAACGAAAGTCATCAACTCTTGTGTTGTGAGAACACTAGAATGATATATTTCTGTATTTGTATTTGTTAATTCTAGTAAGTTGAAAATAACATTATAAATTCTGTAGCTATTAATTTTTGGTCAGTTTATACATATTTAGTGTGCTTAGTGATCATTTAGTGAATGCTGGTGGCCTAGTATTTAAGAAATGTACAGTTTATTCAAAGACTGTATCTGCCTGAAAGTTTGAATCGACTAGTGTCTCCAAATGGATAGCTGGTGATCTAGTGATAAGGAGCTGTGTTGCCAACCCAAAGGCACATGATTCACATCCACCACTTGTTCTGTGGGAGTAAGGTGGGCAGTCTTCTACTTTCAGTTTTTTTACCTCTGAAACCTGTAGAAAGATCAGCGCTAAGCCAGGCCTGACTCAAAGACACATAATAACAATAGTGGCTCCAAGGAAGAAGGATGGGCTTCCCTCTCTGCCCCTCACTATAATTCACAAGCTTGGAAAACCCAATGGTCACTTGTGAGTCACTTTTGGCTCAGTAGCAATGAGTGAGTGAATGATCATTTGAATTTTTTCTGGATGAACTTACCAGTTGTATTTTATTTATTTATTGGTGTATTAATTGCCCTTTTCTCCTTTATTGTTTTTCTGCATTAAGAAAACAGGACTTTTCCTTGTTATTTGCACTTCAATAATTTCTATTGTTTTTTGCATTGATGATCTTCTTAACCTCAAAGAAATAGAAAATTTTCTAGACTTTATTTTTAAAAATATCTTCTTTGTTACTTGAATTTTCAGTCTTGCTTTGAAAGGATGTGTGTGTTTGCAACCACAAATATTGATTTTATATATTTGATCATCGTCAAGTTTATGTGGAAAATACTCCTGTATCATTATTAAAATAAGTGGGGGGGAAATAACCATGAATTTTACATTGCAAAGCAACTACACCTCATTTTCTTTAAATTAAGGATAATGGATTCATTTTCTACATAATTCAGAATTATTTTCCATTTCATAGGATTGTTGTAAGATTACATAAAATAGCATACAGAAATTATACTTGCTGCCATTTGTTGAGATTGTAAGGCAGACATTGGATAGAAAAGTGTTGGAATTTTTTGTTCATAGGATTGCTAAGAGTCAAACTTGACTTGATGACACTTACCAACAATAACCATTTATTTAATATCACTATCTCATTCGTTTCTTTTTTTGTTATTCTCTTTTTTTAATT
>NW_006399906.1:893876-908515 GCF_000299155.1 Elephantulus edwardii | reverse complement strand
TTCTTCTATTCTTAAGGAGTGCTTTGCTTATTCGGGGCTTTTTCCCATTCCATACGAGAACACTTGTATGAATTTAGATGTCACTGTACTGAAATTCTTCCTGAGAAAGTAGATTTCTGTGACCTTGAACACTTTGACAGGTAAAAAGCACAGATAAAAAGTTGTAAAGTCACGTGAATGTTTATGGGAAAATAAAAATTATAGTTTGTTCACGATACATTTTCTCTGAGATATGTTGTTTTTGGTAGGAGTTATCTAGTCATGTATGACTCATAGAGACCCTATAAACAAAAGATCTGAACCTTGTTTTATCCTGTGCCGTCCTCACACTTCCTGATATACAGGAGCCCATTACATTAGAAACCATGTCAGTCTACCTAGTTGAGGGTCTTTCTTTTCTTTCCTGACCCTCCACATTTCCCAACATCAAATCCCTGTCCAAGGAATAGGCCCTCATAGTCAACACTCTTGGCATCAGCAGCCAGAACATTAAAAGACGTATTGCTGTGGGAAAATCTGCTGTTAGGGATCTCTCCAAAGTACTGAAGAGCAATGATGTCACTCTGGAGACTAAGGTGTGTCTGATCCAGGCCATGGTCTTTGCAGAGAGCTAGATAATGAATAGAGATGATAGAAGTAGAATTGATGCCTTTGAGCTGTGGTGTTGGAGAAGAATATTGAATATACCATGAACTGCTAAGAAAATGAATAGGTTCAACCTAGAGAGGTTTAAACCAGCCTGCTCCTTGGAGGCAAAGATTCTGAGGCTTTGTCTGACATACTTTGGACATGTTGCAAAGAGGGACCAATCCTTGGAAAAGGATGTCATGCTTGGGAGGATAGAGGGTCAGCAGAGGAAAGGAAGACCCTCTGTGAAGTAGATTGATTCAGTGGCTGGGGTAATGGGTATAGGTGTGTCGGAGACAGTGAGATTGGTGCAGCATAGCAGGGCTGTTGTACATACGGTTGTTATGACATGATGGCACATAAGAACAACAACAACAACATGCCCAAAGTATGTCATCATTCTTGCCTTCAAAGAGCACTCTGGCTGGATCCTCTCCAAGACATATGGTTTGTTCTCTGGGCCATTCCTGGGATGTTCAGTGCCATTCTCCAACACGACAGTGCAAAGATGTCAATTCTTTTTCTGTCACGTGTATTAATTACACCACTCTCAGATCCATAAAAAGTGATCAGAAAGACTATGGCCTGAATTAATTGCTCCTTAGTCCTCAAACTGACCTCATTATTCCTCAATAATTTGGAAGAGTGCCTAACTGCAGATTTTCCCAGTGTAGTGCATTTCCTTATTTCCTGACTGATGGTACCAAGGATATTAATTTCTTAGATACAGTAGTCATTAATGTATTTCTATTTTCCTGTTTTTTTCTATTTGCTTTCACATTTGCTTCTGTTTGACAAAATACTCTGTTACCCAGTTTTGCCAAAGGAATTTGAAATGTTCTTTTATGCTCCGTCCATTACACCTATACCTATACCTTTAACTATAACACTTGATATGTTGTTTTAAACAACCAAGAAATATAATTTTTCACATTTATGTTATTGTGACTCTTTGTCATTGTTGTCAACTTGGAACTAACTCATAACTGATGAGTGGGAACTCATACGTGATCTTCCAGGAGGTTTCTGGAGGCTATAATGTGCGTGGGAGATTGTCCATTTTTCTCCTATGGAACTGCAAGTGAATACAGTCAGAGGTGCTGCCTTTGGGTTAGCATTGTAGCTTCCTGTGAACTGATGCAGCCAAAGATTTTATTTCATATTGGTTAATTTCAGTGAAATTAACCAATATGAAATAAAATTGACTTTGGTGGCCTAGTGTTAAAGAGTTGCACTGCCATCCTGAAGGCAGACTGTTTAAATCTGCCAGCTGTTCCACAAGAGAAAGATGTGTGATCTCCTTCTGTGTAATTACAGCCTCTGAAAGCCCACTGGAGCAATTTTCACCAGAGGGCCAGCTGTGAATCAGTTCCAGCTTTACAACACATAATACAACACAAAAGGAGCTCTGGTAGGATAGCCTGCAGGAAGTCACGTGGCTGTCCCAAAGGCAACACCTCTGTGACTGTTTGAATCTATCAGTGGATCCACAGGAATGATATGAACAATCTCTTCCCCTGTGATTTACGGCCTCACTAACTCTTATGGAGGGTGCTTTGAGTTTGTTATCATGTGACAGCAAAGCATTTACATTTAATAAAACTACTTGTGGATGCTGTTTTGGACTGTGTAATACAAGATAACTTTATTGGTGAAGTTAGTAGGAAGTGATCATATTTTTTATAATGAAGCAACTGTTTCTTTTAGGCTGAAAACTTTAGAAGAAGAACTTGTGCAAACACAACAGATGCTTTTAAACAAAGAAGAGGCTGTATTAGAGCTAGAGAAGAGGATTGAAGAATGTTCTAAGGCTTATGAAAAGAAGTCTGAGTAAGTAAACCAAAACAATTTGTAGGAGGGAAGTTTAACATGTCATTTTACAGAACAATTCAGTTATGTAGTGTTGTGTGGTCTAAAATTTTGCCAACTTAAAAAGTTTAAGTGTAAAATCTTTTATAGTTGCATTACTTTCTAGGACTTTAGAATAGTGATTCTTATTGCTCACGTGTAATTATTAAAAAGATGTCAGTGTTTGAATAATTTAGAAATACTAAAAGAAGATTCTTTTTTAAAAGCTGCCTTTACTTTCTTTCATCTATATCCTCAGGCCTACTGTGCATCCCTTTCTTAAGAATACAGCATAGCAACTGATTATATAGAAACTGATTTCTGTGTTTGAAGGAAGAGAACAAACAAATTATGAAATCATCAGCTGCTTCACCCTTACAAATCCCTCTGAAATGTACTGTGCTTTTTGCCTTTCTATTGTCTTGCTTATTTTGGATTCTATAAATATCTCCTTGATTCTTCTGACTTTACTTTTATCTTTCTATGTCTTTCATTATATTTTCTTTTGCTTCTGCAGATTTAAAATTAACAATTTCTGGTCAGACTTTGGTAAATTATTTTCCTCTTCAGTAGTAGTTACAAATATGGGTTCTCTAATTTGCTAGACTGCATCGAATTTGTTATAATTTTATATTAGTAACTGGCTTTATTTATCAAAACACTATAGAAATTTGTGATATGTGAGTTTTTCTGGTCTAGTTCTGGTGGCCTAGTGGGTAAAGAATTGCACCACTGACCCAGAAGAAGGTGGCTCAAATCCAAGAGTGGCTCCACAGGAGAAATACGGGAAATCTCTTTCTCTGTGATTTACAGTCTCTGAGAACCCACTGGAGATTTCGCCATGAGTTATTCTGACTTGATGGCAATGTGTTAAGTGAGCAGTAGTTACTATTACTCTCTGTCCAACTCTTCATTTATTCTCTTCCTTCAAAATTGTGATTTTTTTTTTTTTTACTTTATAGTTAACGAATAGACTTATTCTATATCACAGGGACGATTAGAAACATTAGGTGGCAACAGCCTTGTTTTCTGTGATTAGACATTGAGAATGAACCACATTTGTATGGAATCTTTTTCCTTGTTTCTAAAATGAACTAAAAGCCTGTTTTGTTTTGTTGTGGGTTTTTTTTTTTTTTTAATTTTAAGTCTATCTTTTTCTGCATGTCTTTTTTTAGCCTGTCCCCCTTCTAAAACCAAATGCACTGCTGTTCAGTGACCGCCCCCCCCATTGGTTTTAAGAAACTATAAATCTTTACATGAGAAGACTGCTCATCTTTCTCCCAAGGAGCAGAGGGTAAATGTACCTCGGATCTAGGTTAGACATGCCACCCCCATGTTCTTGCACCTTTCGCCACCCATAACTGGGTTTAGTATTCATTATTGACACACAGACTTGTTGTGTAACTCAGTTGTAGTGTCAAGAGTGGAGTTTATTAGGGAAATAAGTTGGGGAGTGAGAGATGCAAAGAATATCTCATAAGAGAAGTTCAGGTTTAGTTCAGTAGTTCCAAGCAGATTAATAGCGAAACTTAATTCCTTAATTAGAAAAAAGTTCTCATTTTAGTTCAACAACACAAATTCAAGAAGCCCCAGTTTCCTCAACCATCCAGGAAGGTTTGTCTCAGAGCAGTCATATGTCAGCTTCTCTTTGAAGCATCCAGCAAGTATATCAAAACCTATAGCTGTGGGCAGCAAAATGCAAGAAGCCTCTAGGTTACATCTTAAAGTTGAACATTGACTAAGAGTGACAGAAAAATCATCCCTGCCTTTGAGTTGTGATGTTGGAGAAAAGTACTGAATATCTCATGGTTTGTCAAAAGAACAAATGTGTCTTGGATAAAGTGCAGCCAGGGTACTTCTTGGCAGCAAGGATGGTGAAACTTTGTCTCACATATTTTGGGCATATTGTTAGGAGGAGATGGTCTTTGGAAAAAGTACATTATCCTTGGAAAGATGGATGATAAAAGAAAGCTGGGCACAGTACTTGTAATAATGGGCTTACATGTATCAGAGATGATGAGCGCACAGGATGTGGCAAGGTTCAGATCCATTTTTCACAGGGTTGCTCTTAGTTATAGTTGACTCAATGGCAGCTAACAACAATACTCTACTCAGTATGTGATTCTAAACTATTTCCCATCAGTAACCTGTATTTCTATGTGAAGGAGACTCACATTTTGCACTTACATTTCTCTTCTGAATTTCCTGCTCCTGGACCTAATTTGCCTAAACTACTATTATCTCACTTTCCCCTTCTATTCCTGCTTTAATTTGGTGGTTGTTTTCTATCTTGTTTAAATTTACTGAGAAATATATTTGACCCACTAGAGAAGTGCCGAATTTTTGTTGGCAGCACATTGTGTAACAGAGCCTAGGCCACTAGAGCACTCTAAAGATGATTCTCTAGGAGAGTTTTTAGGACTCAACCTTCTACTTTTATTTTAATTTTTTTTTCTGTAATTATATTTTATTAATTTTCATAAACATTTACAGAGATTTTGGGTTTCCATTCATTCATTGTTGCACTATTCTCTCTACCCTCCTCCCAGTTTGTTCTTGTCCAAATACCACAGTGCTTGTCAAAGCCAGTTCTGATTAATCTTCTTTGTCAGTGTGTCCTTTGCCATTCCCTATCACTCCTCCCTGAGAGAGACTTCACCCTGAGTCATAAGGAAAAGGGGATGGCGTATTCTCTTAGCTACTTCCTGCTGAAAAGGGTTTCAGGGTAAAGATCTTCTCTCACTACTCTAAAGGGCCCCTTTGGCAGTAGGAAACACATAGACTATTATGGAGATTGATTTTGGAATTTAGATGCACTCTTATTGATTGTGCTTGGCCGTACATGTTCATATCCTTGAAGATGTATCATGGGGGTGTTGCAACCTAGAAGACACAAATTTGACTAATCAGTTATAAGTACATGAGTCAAAAATTATGGAAAAGTAAAAGAAAAGATTCTTTCATTGTTTTACAAACCCTCCCCCAGGTCCCCTCCACCATGTAGCCCTCGCTCTACACTCCTGTGGTGACAGAAATACCTAGTTATGTATCTCTTTTAAACAGTTTTCTCCCTCCTCTGTTTCAGTGCAGTATACATTATTGAACCCATCTTACTCAGTTTCACCCCAACCCCAAGGACAGTCCCATTCTACAACAGTGGTATCATGTAATATTTGTCCTTTTGTGACCGGGATATTTCACTCAGCATAATGTTCTCCAGAGTCAACCATTTTGAATAATATTGCATGAGTTCCTTGTTTTTTAATGCAGCATAGTATTCCATTGTGCGAATATACCACAGCTTCTCTAGCCATTCGTTTGTTGATGGGCACTTAGGTTGTTTCCAACTCCTTGCTATTGTGAACAAAGCTGCAATAAACATGGGTGTGCATATATCTGCTTGGATGTCAGCTATGGTCTCTTCAGGGTATATTCCCAGTAGTGGAATTGCTGGGTCAAATGGTATCTCTATTTGCAACTTTTTGAGAAAGCGCCATACTGCTTTCCACAGGGGTTGCACCATTTTACACTCCCACCAAGAGTGAATAAGGGTTCCAGTTTCTCCACAACCTCGCCAGCATTTGTTGCTTGCTGTTCTGTTAAATTTTGCTATTTTGACTGGGGTGAGATGATATCTCATAGTTGTTTTGATTTGCATCTCTCTTAGGGCTAGGGATTTTGAGCATTTCTTCATGTGCTTGTTAGCCATCTGAATGTCGTCTTCGGTGAAGTGCCTGTTCATATCCTGTGCCCATTTTTCTACTGGATTATTTACCTTTATCTTGTTGTGGTGCTCAAGTATTTCATAAATTCTTGATATAAGTCCCTTATCTGATATGTATTGTCATCATTTACTACAAAGGAAGGGTACAGACAAAATCAACCAAGGGAAAGATTCATGAAAAGTCAGTTTGGAGGAAACAATGTAAAAGTTGCCATTTTTCTCTCTCAGATTCCTCTATTACCCTTTCCTCCAAAATTAATTGCAGCCACAGTTTGTGAAATGTTACTTTCTAGGAAAATTCATTGGAGACTTTATTGGGAATTAATATCTAGATCTAGAGACCACTCATCTTTCATTTTGACATACTGTGATGACTTGGATCTTGCATTGATGTTGGAAGTCTTGTGCCACTGGTGTTTCAAATGACATCAGGCTCACTTATGGTCGACAGCTTTCAACAGACACTAAGACCGACTAAGTAATATGACTAGCAATAAATTACTGAAAAATTAATCCCTGTGAATAGCAGCAGAACATTACCTGATAAGGTACCAGAAGATTAGACCTCAGGATGGAAGACATTCAGTGGGGAAGATCAGTCTCATCAAAGGATTATAGAAGCTACAGTAATGAAGTGGAAAGAGTGTAATGGTCACTAAATCTTTTATTTGCTGTTGTGGCAAGACTAAAAATGAAAAATAGTGGCTGAAAAATCCATTAATAATTGGAACATGGAATTTATGAAATAGGAGTCTAGGGAAATTGTAAGTTGTTAAAAATGAAATAAAACACATACAGATCAATATCCTACACATTAGTGAACTAAAATAGATTAAAATTGGTCATTTTGAATCTACCAATCATGTGATCTATTATGCCAGCCATGAAAAATTGAAGAGGGATGGTGTCTCATTTATTGACAGAAAGAATATTTTAAGAACTATCCTGAAATAGAATGCTGTCAATGACAGAATATTGTCCATATATATATATATATATATACACACACACACATGTTGTTGTTGTTATGTGCCATTGAGTCACCCCCAACTCATAGTGACCCAATACAGAACAGCTGTGAATCCTGCCTTGTCCTGAGCTACTCTCATAGACTTCAACAAACCTACCCTCATTGCCCCAATCTCTGTCTCAGGCCAACTCATCTGTGTTTTTCCTCTCATATGCTGACCCTCCACTTGTTGCAGGCATGATGTTCTTCTCCAAGGATTGGTCCCTTCTGGCAGCATGCCCAAAATATCGAACTTCAGACTCCTAGGCTCTAAGGACAAACTTGGTTTCACCCTTAGACCTGTTTGTTTTCTTGGAGGTCCATGGTACATTCAAGACTATTCTTCAGCGCCACAACAAAAGATTAAGTGCTTATTTCTCAGCAGAAACCTTGTGAGCAAGAAGACAGTGGAATGACATATATCAAACATTCAAAGAATATACTTGTCAACCAAGAATACTATACCCAGCACAACTGCCCACCAAATGTAATGGAGAGATCTGGATAATTCTCAGTAAAGCAGAACCTAATGGAGTTTATTAAACAAAAGGAAGTTTGTTAAAACAAGACCAGCATTTCAGGAAATACTGAGTGAAGTCCTTCTTACAGAGATGCCACAGAAAGCAAGATGGACCAAAGTAACCAGCTACAACACCGAAAAGAAGTCAGCAAATTGATAGCAATTAAAACTTGTCTCTCAATAATTATACTGAATGTGAATGGTTTAAATACACCAGTGAAGAGAAAAAGAGTAGCAGACTGGATAAAAAAACCCCAAAACTGATCAATATGCTGTCTACAAGAGACCCATCTGAAAAGTGAATATGAAGGAAGACTAAAAATATAAGAGAGAAAAAATATACATCAAGCAAATGGCAACCAGAAAAAAGTAGAAATAGTGGTATTAATCTCTGATAAAATAGATTTCAGCCTAAAACCCATCATTAAGGACAAGAAAGGTTATTATATAATGCTTACACAGTCAGTAAAACAAGAGGACATAACCATAATAAATATCTGTGCACCAAATGATGGAGCTACGAAATATGCAAAGCAAATGTTATCAGAATTGGAAAGGGAAATAGACACCACCACGAAAGTAGTATACTTCAATACACTACTCTCAAGAAAAGACAGAATTATCAGAAAGAAACTCAAAAGAGATGCTGAATAATTAAACCACACAGTAAAAAATATATATGCAAATGCATCCCCCACAAGCATAGTATACCTTCTTCAATGTGCATGGAACATTCTCCAGAATAGATACATGTTAGGTCGCACAGCAAGAATCAACAAATTAAAAAACCATAGACATAATAATAGAAAGCATCTTCTCAGACCACAATTCTTCAAAATTAGAAATTAATAACTAGAGGATAAAGGCAAAAAGCCATACATATGGAAGCTGCACAACACCCTACTTTGACATGAGTAGGTACTAGAAGAAATAAAAAATGAAATAACTAGGTTTCTTGGAAAAAAAATGACACTTAAAACATTACTTACCAAAAGCATTACTTGCCAAAGCAGTAATTTGTGGTCAGTTTATAGCAACACGCAAACATATCAAAAGATAAGAAAAAATGCCACTTGACTCTCTAACCCAACATGTCAATACTTGGGAGTAAATCTAACTAGAAATACAAAAAACCTATTCAAAGAAAATTATGAAACTTTCCTTCAAGAAAAAACAAAAAACAAAAACAAAACCCTGGGGAAATGGAAGGATATACCGTGTCCGTGTTCTTTTTTAGGAAGACTCAATATTGTGAAAATGACAATTCTCCCAAAGATAATTTGCAAGTTCAATGCAATTATGATACAAATACTAATTCTGTTCTTCAGAAAGGACAATTTCCAATTTCATCTGGAATGGAAAGAGACCCCAAATAAGCAAAGCACAATAAAAAAGCAAAAAGAGAAACAAGGTAGAAGGCATCTCATTCCCTTTTCTCAAATTCTACTATACAGCCATGGTGATCAAGACAGCATGGTACTAGTACAGTGACAGTGATAGATCAGTGGAATTGAATTGAGAACCCAGAAATCAGCTTATCTACCTATGATCAACTGATTTTTTTTTATAAGATGAAATCAGTTGTTGTTGATTGCCTTTGAGTTGAGCACAACTCATAGCAACCCTATGAACAAAAAGCCTGAAACCTTTCTATAACTGTTGACATTTTCAAAGTTCATAGAGTTTCTGGAAGAATGTTGTTTAGGAAGTGGATGCCACTCGTGCTTCCAAACCTGTCTTAATCTGGGAGCTCCACCAAACAATCCCCACAATGGGTAACCATTGTGTCATTTGACACCCCAATGGCACAATGTTCAGTATCACTGCAATTGTAGGTTACCTCGATACAGCATATTGACAAGAGTGCTGTACCACTGTTGTGTTGTTGTTGATTGCCTTCAAGTCGAGAATGACTCATAGTGGCCCTATGAACAAAAGACCTTAAGCCCCTCTGCAACTATCGACATTTCCCAGAGTTCATAGAGTTTCATAAGGCATGTTATTTAGGAAGTAGATGTCACTCCTTCTTCCACTAGTGGGGAAACAAAAGTCTCTTTAACAAATTGTGTTGGCAAATTGGAAGATCTTCTCTACAAAACTCAAGCAAATCTCTCATGATACACAAAATCCACCTCAAAGTGGATCAAGGACTTTAGAGTAAAACCATGGTCTATAAGGGTCATCAGAAAATAGCTTGGAAGAACTCTAGAAGTCCTAATTCTCAATATGAACAGTTTTCCAAGCATCCTGAAAAACCTACAACTAGCAGAGAATAAAATAGATGAATAGGACTTATAAAAAAATTTCTTCAACAGCATAAAAAGGAAAGCCATAGACTGGGGAAAATATTTGGTATTGACATATCTGATAAAGAACTTCTATCTAAAATTTATAGAATACTCCAGCACCTCAACAAGAAAAATGTATACAGCCCAGTGTTAATATGGCACAGGATCTGAGTAGACACTTCACCAAAGAAGGCATTCAGATGGCAAACAGTACATAAAGAAATAATCCAAAATCCCTAGCTCTCAGAGAGATGCAGATAAAAACTGTGAGATATTAGCTCACCCCTGTAACAATAGCAAAGTTCAGTAGAATAGCAAACAGCAAATATTGGTGAGGTTGTGAAAAGATTGGAACTCTTATTCATTGCTGGCAGGAGTGTAAATTGATGCAGCCATTGTGAAAGGCAGTATGACACTTTCTTAAAAAGGTATAAATAAAATTACCATTTGACCCAGCAATTCCACTACTGGAAATATACCGTAAAGAATCAAAGCTGTCACTCAAACAGACATATGGACACCCATGTTTATTGCTGAGTTATTCACTACAGCAGAGACATGGAAGCAACCTAAGGTGCTTCAACAAATGTTGTTGTTATTGTTAAGTGCTGTCGAGTCGCAGGTGATTCATAGAGACCCTGTGAAGGAGAGTCCTCAACGCTTGGGTGTCTTTCATCCTCTCTCCAGTTTCATAGGGTTTCCGGAGGCAAGCTATTACGGAAGTGGATGCCTCTCCTCCTTCCAAGCTTGTTTTAATCGGGGGAGCTCCAGCCCACTCTGTCCACATTGGGTAACCGACCATTAACACATTTGACACATCAGTGTCACAGTGTTCAGCCTCACAGCAAGTACAAGTTACCGCTGCACAGCAAGTGGACACACCAGGACTATATGACCTAGAGGAATGTTTGAATGAAAGCAGTGAAAGAGAGGCCCGAGGGCTGCGGATTAAAAGTCACTCACCTTTGGCTTGGTAGCATCGCTTTCTGCCCACTGGGCCAGCTGAATGAATGGATAGAAAAACTATGCTTTAGTCACATAATGGAGTACTATGCAGCGCTGAAAACAAGGAACTCATAAAATATTATACAACATGGGTAACCCTAGAGGACATTATGCTAAATGAAACATTTCAGTCACAAAAGTATAAATACTGTGTGACATCACTATTTTAAAACAGGTCTGACATGGGGATTTGGGAGGAAATTAAGAAAAGAAGGGATACATAATGAACATAATGGAATAGATGAAGGATAGGACCTTTATAAGTCATATATGATTAGGCATTATTTATATGACAGCTGGTCATAATAAGAGATGCATAGCAAAATGAACTAAGGGAGAGGAAAGTGGGAAGAAGGAAATTATGGAACAATGGCTAATATGTTTAAGTGAACTGGGGGGTTTGGAGAGAAAGGTGCAACAATGAATGAATGAAAATCCAACTTTTCTGTAAACAATTATAAAACAAGAAGATACTCTGAATCATTGAACTAGAATGTTGAGACGCCAAAGCAAAGAGAAGAAATCAAGAAGTAGCTGTACAGAAGATTTAAAGGGTAGCACAGGAGGAGAAAGCAAAATATTATAATGAAATTTGCAAAGAGCTGGAGTAAAAAAAATCAAAAGGGCCAAACTCGCTCAGAATTTCTTAAGCTGAGTGAACTGAAGAACAAACTCAAGCCTTGCATTGCAGTATTTAAGGATGCTATAGGCAGAATATTAAACGATCCAGGAGTATTAAAAGAGAATCTTTGTACCAAAAAGAATTGGCTGACCCAGAATAGTTTAATTAAACAAACCAAACAAAAAAAACAAAACAAAACCTATGTGGTCAAGAGGCAATTGTGATGAAGGAACAAGTTCAGGCTTCTCTGAAGGAGTTGGCAGAAAAATATGACAAAACAGAACCCCAAAACAACAAACACAAGGGCCCAGGAATTGACAGCGTGACATATTTCAACAAATGGGAGTACTCAACAGGTTGTGCCAACAACTCCCTAGCCAACTGAGTAGAAGAGATATATTTACACATAAGACCTGTTAATACAGCCTGGGACTTTCTCTTGGACATAGACTGGAGTGCAAAGAAGGAATAAGGAAAGTTGAAAGATTTTAAAGGACAGCTAAAGAAAACAGAGGAGAATATATTCTATAAAACTGCAGTGACCTGGAGGTAAAAAGCTGAAAGGAAAGAATACTCTATATTTTGCAAACTGAAAGAAGTGATTTTATGGGAAAGTATTTAATGACACGAGTATCAAAATAAGAAATAAAGAGTTACTATACCAAAAAAGTAGCTGACAGGGAAACATTTTAGAAAGTAGCTGATTACTAGGGGCCAGTTGTCCTAAATGAAGAATTACAAGCTGTGCTTGAGGCTAAAACATTGGCCTCAGGAACTGATAGAATAACATTTGAAGTATTGCAGCAAACAAATGCAGGCCACCATATGCTCACTGATCTATGCCAAGAAATTAGGAAAATAGCTTGTGGCTAATCAACTAGAAGAGATCCTTATTTGTGCCCTCCTCCCCTTTTCTTAAAATGATCCAAGAGTATTGAGAAATAATTGAACAATATCATTGAGATTAATAGACAAGCAAAATCTTGCTAAAGAGTGCTAAAAAACCCCACAAACAAGTGAAACAATGAATACACTAACAGGAAACTGCCAGGAATGCAATCTGTATTCAGAGAAGATTCAGTAATGAAAAATATCATTGCTGATGTCAGGTAGTTCTTAGCTGAATGCAGAGAACACCTGTAAAATGTTTACTGTGCGATATTAACTTATTATATAAAAGCCTTTCACTTTGTCAACTTTATGAACAACATTGGGAAGAATGGAAATCTCAGAACATTTAATAGTGCTCCTGTGAAAACTGATCAACAGTTGTCTGAACTGTCTAAACAGAAAATACTGAATGGTTTAAAATCAAGAAAGGTGTGTATCAGGATTATATCTTTTCTTCTTCATACTTAAGTCTGCTTGTATTCTGAGCAGCTCTTTTGAGAAAGTAGTCTATATAAAGAATCTGGCTTCAGGATTGGAGGAAAATTCATCAATAGCCTCCATTATGCTTGTTAGTTGAAAGCAAAGAGGCTTTGAAACACTTCCTTAAGATGACCAAGGAAACAAAAATCCTCACCACTGCACCAGAAGTTCCTTTCTTATGATAAATGTACAAAAGATTGAAGTTAACAAGTATTTTACTTGGACCTTGAATTGACTCCCATGGAAGCAGCAGTCAAGAATCAAAAGACATATTGTACTGGGCTGAAATATTATCAAAGACCTCTTTTAAAGTGCTAAAGAATAAAGATATCAGTTTAAAGATTAAGATGTACCTCATCCAAATGATGATATTTTTATTTCTTATCCTTATGAAAGTTGGAAACTGAATAAGGAAGATTGAAGAACAATGAAAGACTTTGAATTCCTATTTTGGCAAAGGTTATTGAGTATACTTTTTGGACTGCCAAAAGAACAAACACATCTGTCTTAGATGAAGCCAGGGCACTCAGAAGTAAACATTTTGTAGCTTCAACTCTTACACTTTGTGCACGAGAAACTCACTGCAAAATGATATCATGTTTGCAAATGTGGTGGGTCAGAGAAGAGACAAAAACCCTCCGGGAGGTATTTTGACTCATTGATTGCAATAGTGGGTTTTAATATAGTGGAGATTGGGAGGATGTTGCAGAAGTTGGCACTATTTTTATCTTCAGAGTTGACTGATACTTAACAACAACAACAGCAACAACAATGACAATGTCACAAACAACCTCTGCCTGGCATTACCAACACTCTAGACTCTCAGAAGGATTGCAGATGGGCCCTGCAAACCACTTTGTTTGTCAGTTTCAGACAACTAAGTTCATTGTCATCAAGTCAGAACTGACTTATAGCTGACCTCACATGTATTTCAGAAGCTGTAAACCACAAAGGAGGAGATTACTCCTCTTTCTAACACAGAACAACTGGTTATTTTGAACCAGCAGAAGTGGGTTAGCTGCACAACTCTATGGATTAAGTCACCACAGTTCCTATACAGCTAGTTTAGGCACATTAATCACTCTTTTCACTTAAGGTGCTTGAAATAATCCCAATATCCAAGGTGTTCGATATCAAGGAAACACTTAGGTCTACTCTATTCTCTCTTTTCTCTATTATATCTTTTATGAGAGGCACTAGAAACTAACAACATAGCTTATAATGCTCAGTGTCTTCTTCAGATTCTTACTATGTTTCCCCTATTTTGTTTCAATCACTGGCCTCTTCTATCTTTTGTATTTGCTTCCATATTTCTCTCTCTCCTAACACACTTTTGTATCTCTGCTGGAATATCTTCCTCTCAATACCCTCTCATCACATTCCCTTCATTTGGTTCATGCCTTCTCTTTTAGAGGTTGTTGTTGTTGTTGTGATGTGCCATCGAGTCACTTGTGACTCATAGCAACCCTTTGTACGACAGCTCTAAACTCTGCTCTGTCCTGTGCCAGTCTCATTGACACACTCATCCCGATTGCCCAAGTCACCGAATCAATCCTGCGCCTGCCCTCCACCCTCCCAAGCATGATGTCCTTCTCACAGATTGTTGATAGATCTTCCACCAATCC